>NW_027591935.1:0-68286 GCF_964213995.1 Mustelus asterias | reverse complement strand
CCCTCAGCCCCCTCACCCCCCCCCACTCACCCCTCACTCACCCTCACCCCCCACCTCACCCCCGCTCACCCCCCCTCACCCCCCTCACTCCCTCCCACACCCCCCCTCACCCCCACCTCCACCCCCCTCACCCCCCTCACCCCCTCACCCCCCCTCACCCCCCCTCACCCCCCCTCACCCCCCCTCACCCCCCCTCACTCCCCCCACTCACCCCCCCCACTCACCCCCCTCACCCCCTCACCCCCCCCACTCACCCTCACTCACCCTCACCCCCCCCCACTCCCCCCCACTCCCCCCCCACTCCCTCCCACACCCCCCCACTCCCTCCCACACCCCCCCACTCCCTCCCACACCCCCCACCCCCCCCTCACCCCCCTCACCCACCCCCCTCAACCCCCCTCACCCCCCTCACTCGCCCTCACTGCTCCTCACTCCCCCTCACTGCCCCTCACTCCCCCTCACTGCCCCTCACCTCAATCCCCTGCACTCACCCTCACTGCTTCACACTCCGGCTCACTCCTCATCTCCCCCACATTCCCCCTCTCCCCACACCCTTTAATATCCCCACCCAGTCTAATCCCACTCTCCCCCTCACTCCCCGCACCCTTTAATATCCCACCCAGTCTAATCCCACTCTCCCCCTCACTCCCCTCACTCCCCCTCACTCCCCCCTCGCTCCCCCCTCGCTCCCCCCTCGCTCCCCCTCGCTCCCCCTCGCTCCCCCTCGCTCCCCCTCACTCACCCTCAACCCCCTCACTCCCTCTCAACCCCCCTCACTCCCCCCTCACTCCCCCCCACTCCCCGTCACACCCCGTCACACCCCGTCACATCCCCTCGCTCCCCCTCGCTCCCCCTCGCTCCCCCTCGCTCCCCCTCGCTCCCCCTCGCTCCCTCTCGCTCCCTCTCTCTCCCCCTCACACCCGCTCACTCCCCCTCACTCCCCCTCAACCCCCTCACTCCCTCTCAACCCCCCTCACCCCCCCTCACTCCCCCTCACGCCTTTAATATCCTTTAATATCCCACCCAGTCTCATCCAACTCTCCCAGTTTAATAGTGTGTTCAATAATCTCTCTCTGCCTCTGTCTCTCTGTCTGTCTCGCGCTCTCTCTCTGCCTCTCCCTTTCTCTCTGTCTCCATCTCTCTGTCTCCGTCTCTCTGTCTCTCTCGCTGTTCTCTCTCGCTGTTTCTCTCTCGCTGTTTCTCTCTCGCTGTTTCTCTCTCGCTGTTTCTCTCTCGCTGTCTCTCTCTCGCTGTCTCTCTCTCGCTGTCTCTGCGTCTCTCTCTCGCTGTCTCTCTCTCGCTGTCTCTCCTTCTCTCTCATTCCTCTCTTACTCTCTCTCTCGCTCTCTCTGTCTCTCGCTCTCTCTGTCTCTCGCGCTCTCTGTCTCTCGCTCTCTCTGTCTCCTCTCTCTCTCTGTCTCTCTCTCTCTCTGTCTCTCTCTCTCTCTCTCTCTCTCTCTCTCTCTGTCTCTCTCTCTCTCTCTCTGTATCTCACTCTCTCTGTCTCTCACTCATTCTCTCTTACTCTTTCTCTCACTCCCTCTGTCTCTCTCTCTTTCTCTGTCTCTCTGTCTCTCTGTCTCCCTGTCTCTCTCGCTCCCTGTCTCTCTCTCTCTCTCTGTCTCTCTCTCTCTCTGTATCTCACTCTCTCTGTCTCTCACTTATTCTCTCTTACTCTTTCTCTCACTCCCTCGCTCTCTGTCTCTCTGTCTCTCTCGCTCCCTGTCTCTCTGTCTCTCTGTCTCCCTCGCTCCCTGTCGCTCTCGCTCTCTGTCTCTCTGACTCTCTTCTCTCTGACTCTCTCTCAGGTGTTGATCTCTGAAGGGTTGGAACTTTACGCTCGGGATCCCAAATTTGTGGCGTTTGCAAAGCGAGAGATAGCTGACGCCTGTCACATGACAGTGGATGAGATGGAGAGCGCGGCGAGTGACCTGCTGGGAAGGCGTCCTCGAGTTTCCAGTCGCCGTGACTACGCTCCGGCCTACAGCGACGAGGAGCCTGTGCGCGGACCGGCTGAAGAGGAACTCCGCGATGAGATGACCTGTGGGAGCCCCTTCTAACCGCCCCACTTCTGTGGGAGCCCTTCCTAGCCCTCCCCCCCCCCCCCACCTCGGCCTCTGGAAGCCCCTTCTTGTCCTTACCCGCCCATGTGGGCTCTGCGGTTGACCCCATTCTGCGGACATCTCTTGGAACCCGAAAAAAGGTGAAATTCGAGACCAGCGCAGCACAATTGAAGGCCGTTCACCCCACTGTGTCTTTGCTAGCCCTTTGAAAGAGCTATACAATTGTCCTCATGCTCTCCCCTCCCCCTCTCTTTCCCCCAGGTCATTGCGAGCGTCGCCCATTGGTGTTGCAGTTCAGCCCAGCCAAGCTGAAACATTGCCATCTCCTCCATTCATCTTGACGTCTTGTTTGGGATGGGGTGGGATTTGGAATTCTCCTTCACTGTTTTATTCCTCTGACCTCCCTTCAGCCGACGCCCCTCCCCTCCTCCCCCACCCCAGTGTTCATCTCCCCGATGCCTCTTCAGACAGTGTTGACTGCCTCAGGAAATGATGCCCGCTCACGCAGGCAGCCATTTTCCCCCCTTCGGAGAGTCCCCGTGCGGTCGATCGCCAATTTTGTCAGAGGTGGAGCTATCCCATTTGGGGGTGAGCGATCTGATGGTTTGGGAAGAACACATTTGGCGAGGATGTGGGAGTGCGGGGGAGGAGGGTTACTGATGAGGTACAGTAACCTGAATTTTATAAAGAAAACCCATCTGTCAAAATGGCCAACAACAAGGAGACAATTTCAAAATGGCCGACAACAAGGACACTATTTCAAAATGGCCGACAACAAGGAGACAATTTCAAAATGGCCGACAACAAGGAGACAATTTCAAAATGGCTGACAACAAGGAGACAATTTCAAAATGGCCACCACGGGCCGATTGCTGAACATTTTGACGCAAAGGTTTGTGAGGGGGAAGGGTGACAGTTTGGTGGCAGGGAGGAAGGGGTATTGGGAGGCATGTGGAGGGTGGGAGTCATTCACGGCAACCTGCCTCCTTGCACCCCCCCCCGCCCCTGCCCACGACAACCGCCACAACCTCTCCTCCCCCAACAGCCCCTGGTCCCGCCGACCTCTCACCTAGCAGCTGACCAAAGGCTCACTGGCACTCTGTCCCTTGACCTTTGCACCGCGACCCCGGCTCCCCCAATGGCGGTCGGGGGGGGCGATGGGGTGGGAGGACACATGCAGTGTGGTGTCAAGTGAACCCCCTTACCGGGCAAGACCTTCTGTGCGGGAAACGGGGACGAGGCAGGGCTTCCGTGGTGGGAGAAGATTTGCGTGCGCGCGTGCGATTCCCTCAGTTTCCATTACCACCCAGCGTCCTTCGTAACGGGGGCAGCGATATTCCGATCAGAAACCCATGCTTGTACTATCAATACAGCAAGTAGATTGTTAAACCATTGGTGATTCCGTCATTCGGGAATGTTCCCCATCTCACTCGGGATGAAGTCAAAATAAAGGGTAGCCCATCTTGTGGAATCTGCTCTCCTGAAACCCGTCATAATCCTGTCTTTTTAAAAATTTTCCCCCATCAACATTCCCCCGCCCCACCCTCATTCCGCCGCCCCACCCTCATTCCGCCGCCCCACCCCCATTCCGTCCCTCTTCCTGCCCCCACTTCAGCCTCCTCCTGCATCCCTACTTCCTCACCCCCTTATCCTTCTATTCCTTTCTCCCTCTTGTGTTTATCCAGCTTCCCCCGCCCTTAAACACATCGACACAATTCACCTCAACCACTCCCTGTGGGAGTGACTTCCACACTCTCCCCACTCTCTGGATAAAGAGCTTCCTCCTCAATTCACCCCCTCATTGGATTTATTAGTGACCGTCTTAGGCTGATGGGCCCTAGTTCTGGTCTCCCAATCCCTTCTCCGGTCCACACTTCCCACCCCGCACCCCCCCTCCCCTCCCCGCCCCCCCCCACCCCCCCCCCATCCCCACCCCCCCCACCCCCCCCATCCCCGCCCCCATCCCCCATCCACCCTGAGTACACCATTACACGACTGTTGTTTAAACTTCTGGAAAGTTCTGGAAGGGTTGGGAGGGCAGTAAGATTGCTGCAGAGAGACACCATCTTGATAATAAAACTCGAAATGCGTTCATGGGATTATGGTGTCGCTGGCCGGGCCCAGCATTTACCCCCCCCCATCCCTAATTGCCCCCTTGAGAAAGTGGTGGGTGAGCCCCCATCATGAACGCACTGCAGTTCCGTGTGGTGTAGGTACACCCACAGCGCTGTTAGGGAGGGAGTTCCAGGATTTTGATCCAGACACAGTGAAGGAACGGCCGATATATTTCCAAGTCGGGATGGTGTGTGTGTGTGTGTGTGTGTGTGTTTTTTGGGGCTTGGGGGGGCGGTTGTGGAGGGAAATGTGCAGGCGGTGGATGTTCCCCATGGCGTCTGCTGCCCTTGTCCTTCTGGGGGGTAGAGGTGGTGGGTTTGGGCGGCGCTGTCGAAGGAGCCTTGGCGAGTCGCTGCGGTGCATCTTGTAGACGGTACACACTGCTGCCGCTGTGCGTCGGTGGTGGAGGGAGTGAATGTTGAGGGTGGGGGGTTAGCGTGTCGATCGAGCGGGGGGGGGGGCTGCTTTGTCCCGGATGGTGTCGAGCTTCTCGAGTGTTGTCGGAGCCGCGCTCATCCAGGCGAGTGGGAGAGTATTCCATCACACTCCCGACTTGTGCCTTGTCGATGGTGGACAGGCTTTGGAGAGGGAGTCAGGAGGTGAGTTACTCTCCGCAGGATTCCCAGCCTCTGACCTGCTCTCGGAGCCACTGTATTTATATGGCTGGGTCCAGTTCAGTTTCTGCTCAATGGGAACTCCCAGGATGTTGGTAGTGGGGGGGATTCAGCGATGGGAATGCCATTGAATGTCGAGAGGAGATGGTGAGGTCCTAGATGGTCATTGCCTGGCAGTTGAGTGCGTGTGTGTGTGTCCTGTTGGAGGAGGAGGAATCTGGCACGTGGTTGGGTCATGGGGAAGGGTGTTGGGCGAGAGTTCCCCCTGCCCTGGCACCAATACTGATCCCTCAGGCAACATCAGCTGAACGAAGACCTAGTTATCGACTTGCCTGTTTGTGGGCTCTTCCTCTACCTGAAGTGGCATTTCCCACATGACAACAGTGAGTGCCCAGGAGGTGCTGTGCGTGGGGACGTCTTCGAGGAGGCGACAGGGGAGGGCTAAATGGAAACAATTCAATTTTTCCCAGGTGATCCATCCACCTGGATGGACATCAGACCCTTGGTCTGGGAATACCGGATGTTCTGGACAGAGGGACAATCAGAATGGAGCAATTCACTTCCAGGCACTGGCAGGAGAGAGAGAGAGACTGCCTCGACACTACCTACTCTGCATAATATACACAGGGCCTGCTATTCTCTACAATATACACAGGGGCTGCTATTCTCTATAATATACACAGGGGCTGCTATTCTCTATAATATACACAGGGGCTGCTATTCTCTATAATATACACAGGGGCTGCTATTCTCTATAATATACTCAGGGGCTGCTATTCTCTATAATATACACAGGGGCTGCTATTCTCTATAATATACACAGGGGCTGCTATTCTCTACAATATACACAGGGGCTGCTATTCTCTATAATATACACAGGGACTGCTATTCTCCATAATATACACAGGGGCTGCTATTCTCTATAATATACACAGGGGCTGCTATTCTCTACAATGTACACAGGAGCTGCTATTCTCTATAATATACACAGGGGCTGCTATTCTCTATAATATACACAGGGGCTGCTATTCTCTATAATATACACAGGGGCTGCTATTCTCTATAATATACACAGGGGCTGCTATTCTCTATAATATACACAGGGGCTGCTATTCTCTATAATATACACAGGGGCTGCTATTCTCTATAATATACACAGGGACTGCTATTCTCTATAATATACACAGGGGCTGCTATTCTTCATAATATACACAGGGCCTGCTAATCTCTATAATATACACAGGGACTGCTATTCTCTACAATATACACGGGGGCTGCTATTCTCTATAATATACACAGGGGCTGCTATTCTCTATAATATACACAGGGGCTGCTATTCTCTATAATATACACAGGGGCTGCTATTCTCTATAATATACACAGGGGCTGCTATTCTCTATAATATACACAGGGGCTGCTATTCTCTATAATATACACAGGGGCTGCTATTCTCTATAATATACTCAGGGGCTGCTATTCTCTATAATATACACAGGGGATGCTATTCTCTAATATATGATGTGGAGATGCCGGCGTTGGACTGGGGTGAACACAGTAAGATGTTCAACAACACCAGGTTAAAGTCCAACAGGTTTATTTGGTAGCAAAAGCCACACAAGCTTTCGGAGCGCTGCCCCTTCTTCAGGTGAGTGGAAATTCTGTTCACAAACAGGGCATATAAAGACACAAACTCAATTTACATGAATAATGGTTGGAATGCGAATACTTACAACTAATCAAGTCTTAAAGAAAGAAAACAATGTGGGTGGAGAGAGCATCAAGACAGGCTAAAAAGATGTGTATTGTCTCCAGACAAGACAGCCAGTGAAACTCTGCAGGTCCTGGCAACTGTGGGGGTTACAGATAGTGTGACATGAACCCAATATCCCGGTTGAGGCCGTCCTTGTGTGTGCGGAACTTGGCTATCAGTTTCTGCTCAGCGACTCTGCGCTGTCGTGTGTCGTGAAGGCCGCCTTGGAGGACGCTTACCCGAATATCAGAGGCCGAATGCCCGTGACCGCTGAAGTGCTCCCCAACAGGAAGAGAACAGTCTTGCCTGGTGATTGTCGAGCGGTGATCATTCATCCGTTGTCGCAGCGTCTGCATGGTTTCCCCAATGTACCATGCCTCGGGACATCCTTTCCTGCAGCGTATCAGGTAGACAACGTTGGCCGAGTTGCAAGTGTATGTACCGTGTACCTGGTGGATGGTGTCTCTGCAATATACACAGGGGCCGCTATTCTCTGTAATATACACAGGGGCTGTTATTCTCGACAATATACACAGGGGCTGCTATTCTCTATAATATACACAGGGACTGCTATTCTCTAAAATATACACAGGGACTGCTATTCTCTATAATATACACAGGGACTGCTATTCTCTATAATATACACCGAGGCTGCTATTCTCTATAATATACACAGGGGCTGCTATTCTCTATAATATACACAGGGACTGCTATTCTCTATAATATACACCGAGGCTGCTATTCTCTATAATATACACAGGGACTGCTATTCTCTATAATATACACAGGGACTGCTATTCTCTATAATATACACAGGGGCTGTTATTCTCTATAATATACACAGGGGCTGCTATTCTCTATAATATACACAGGGGCTGTTATTCTCTATAATATACACAGGGGCTGTTATTCTCTATAATATACACAGGGGCTGTTATTCTCTATAATATACACAGGGACTGCTATTCTCTATCATATACACAGGGGCTGCTATTCTCTATAATATACACAGGGGCTGTTATTCTCTATAATATACACAGGGACTGCTATTCTCTATCATATACACAGGGGCTGCTATTCTCTATAATACACACAGGGGCTGTTATTCTCTATAATATACACAGGGACTGCTATTCTCTATCATATACACAGGGGCTGCTATTCTCTATAATATACACAGGGGCCGCTATTCTCTATAATATACACAGGGGCTGTTATTCTCTATAATATACACAGGGACTGCTATTCTCTATCATATACACAGGGGCTGTTATTCTCTATAATATACACAGGGGCTGTTATTCTCTATAATATACACAGGGGCTGCTATTCTCTATAATATACACAGGGGCTGCTATTCTCTATAATATACACAGGGACTGTTATTCTCTATAATATACACAGGGGCTGCTATTCTCTGTAATATACACAGGGACTGTGATTCTCTATAATATACACAGGGGCTGCTATTCTCTGTAATATACACAGGGACTGCTATTCTCTATAATATACACAGGGACTGCTATTCTCTATAATATACACAGGGGCTGCTATTCTCTATAATATCCACAGGTGCTGCTATTCTCTATAATATACACAGGGGCTGCTATTCTCTATAATATACACCGGGGCTGCTATTCTCTATAATATACACAGGGGCTGTTATTCTCTATAATATACACAGGGGCTGCTATTCTCTATAATATACACAGGGGCTGCTATTCTCTATAATATACACAGGGGCTGCTATTCTCTATAATATACACAGGGGCTGCTATTCTCTATAATATACACAGGGGCTGCTATTCTCTATAATATACACAGGGGCTGTTATTCTCTATAATATACACGGGCTGCTATTCTCTATAATATACACAGGGGCTGCTATTCTCTATAATATACACAGGGACTGCTATTCTCTATAATATACACAGGGGCTGCTATTCTCTATAATATACACAGGGGCTGCTATTCTCTATAATATACACAGGGGCTGCTATTCTCTATAATATACACAGGGACTGCTATTCTCTATAATATACACAGGGGCTGCTATTCTCTATAATATACACAGGGGCTGCTATTCTCTATAATATACACAGGGGCTGCTATTCTCTATAATATACACAGGGGCTGCTATTCTCTATAATATACACAGGGACTGCTATTCTCTATAATATACACAGGGGCTGCTATTCTCTATAATATACACAGGGGCTGCTATTCTCTATAATATACACAGGGGCTGCTATTCTCTATAATATACACAGGGGCTGTTATTCTCTATAATATACACGGGCTGCTATTCTCTATAATATACACAGGCGCTGCTATTCTCTGTAATATACACAGGGACTGCTATTCTCTATTATCTACACAGGGGCTGCTATTCTCTATAATATACACAGGGGCTGCTATTCTCTGTAATATACACAGGGGCTGCTATTCTCTATAATATACACAGGGGCTGCTATTCTCTATAATATACACAGGGGCTGCTATTCTCTATAATATACACAGGGGCTGTTATTCTCTATAATATACACGGGCCGCTATTCTCTATAATATACACAGGGGCGACATGGTGACATCAATGGTGACATCATGGTGACATCAACAAGTTCCATCCCACCATCAGGCTCACCATAGACTACTCTCCGGAATCGGTTGCATTCTTGGTCACGCGCATCTCCATTAAGGACGGTCACCTCAGCACCTCACTGTACCGCAAGCCCACGGATAACCTCACGATGCTCCACTTCTCCAGCTTCCACCCTAAACACGTTAAAGAAGCCATCCCCTACGGACAAGCCCTCCGAATACACAGGATCTGCTCGGATGAGGAGGATCGCAACAGACACCTCCAGACGCTGAAAGATGCCCTCATAAGAACAGGATATGGCGCTAGACTCATTGATCAACAGTTCCAACGCGCCACAGCGAAAAACCGCACCGACCTCCTCAGAAGACAAACACGGGACACAGTGGACAGAGTACCCTTCGTTGTCCAGTACTTCCCCGGAGCGGAGAAGCTACGGCATCTCCTCCGGAGCCTTCAACATGTCATTGATGAAGACGAACATCTCGCCAAGGCCATCCCCACACCCCCACTTCTTGCCTTCAAACAACCGCACAACCTCAAACAGACCATTGTCCGCAGCAAACTACCCAGCCTTCAGGAGAACAGTGACCAAGACACCACACAACCCTGCCACAGCAACCTCTGCAAGACGTGCCGGATCATCGACACAGATGCCATCATCTCACGTGAGAACACCATCCACCAGGTACACGGTACATACTCTTGCAACTCGGCCAACGTTGTCTACCTGATACGCTGCAAGAAAGGATGTCCCGAGGCATGGTACATTGGGGAAACTATGCAGACGCTGCGACAACGGATGAATGAACACCGCTCGACAATCACCAGGCAAGACTGTTCTCTTCCTGTTGGGGAGCACTTCAGCGGTCACGGGCATTCGGCCTCTGATATTCGGGTAAGCGTTCTCCAAGGCGGCCTTCGCGACACACGACAGCGCAGAGTCGCGGAGCAGAAACTGATAGCCAGGTTCCGCACACACAAGGACGGCCTCAACCGGGATATTGGGTTTATGTCACACTATTTCACATAAATATTTCTGCTTTTTTCCTCCTGAGTCTTTATCATGCGATCCTAGAATCAGAATTTATGTCACACTATTTGTAACTCCCACAGTTGCGTGGACCTGCAGAGTTTCACTGGCTGTCTTGTCTGGAGACAATACACATCTTTTTAGCCTGTCTTGATGCTCTCTCCACTCCCATTGTTTTGTTTCTTAAAGACTGGATTAGTTGTAAGTATTCGCATTCCAACCATTATTCATGTAAATTGAGTCTGTGTCTTATAAGTTCTGTTTGTGAACAGAATTCCCACTCACCTGAAGAAGGGGCTCAGAGCCTCGAAAGCTTGTGTGGCTTTTGCTACCAAATAAACCTGTTGGACTTTAACCTGGTGTTGTTAAACTTCTTACTATAATATACACAGGGACTGCTATTCTCTATAATATACACAGGGACTGCTATTCTCTATAATATACACAGGGGCTGTTATTCTCTATAATATACACAGGGGCTGTTATTCTCTATAATATACACAGGGGCTGCTGTTCTTTATAATATACACAGGGACTGCAATTCTCTACAATATACACAGGGGCTGTTATTCTCTATAATATACACAGGGGCTGTTATTCTCTATAATATACACAGGGGGTGCTATTCTTTATAATATACACAGGGGCTGTTATTCTCTATAATATACACAAGGCTGCTATTCTCTATAATATACACAGGGGCTGCTATTCTCTATAATATACACAGGGGCTGTTATTCTCTATAATATACACAGGGGGTGCTATTCTTTATAATATACACAGGGGCTGCTATTCTCTGTAATATACACAGGGGCTGTTATTCTCTATAATATACACAGGGGCTGCTATTCTCTGTAATATACACAGGGGCTGTTATTCTCTATAATATACACAGGGACTGCTATTCTCTATAATATACACAGGGGCTGTTATTCTCTATAATATACACAGGGGGTGCTATTCTTTATAATATACACAGGGGCTGCTATTCTCTGTAATATACACAGGGACTGCTATTCTCTATAATATACACAGGGACTGCAATTCTCTACAATATACACAGGATCTGCTATTCTGTACAATATACACAGGGGCTGCTATTCTCTATAATATGCACCGGGGCTGCTATTCTCTATAATATACACAGGGGCTGCTATTCTCTATAATATACACAAGGACTGCTATTCTCTATAATATACACAGGGACTGCTATTCTCTATAATATACACAGGGACTGCTATTCTCTATAATATACACAGGGACTGCAATTCTCTACAATATACACAGGATCTGCTATTCTGTACAATATACACAGGGGCTGCTATTCTCTATAATATACACAGGGGCTGCTATTCTCTATAATATACACAGGGACTGTTATTCTCTATAATATACACAGGGACTGCTATTCTCTATAATATACACAGGGGCTGCTATTCTCTATAATAGACACAGGGGCTGCTATTCTCTATAATAGACACAGGGGCTGCTATTCTCTATAATATACACAGGGACTGCTATTCTCTATAATATACACAGGGGCTGCTATTCTCTATAATATACACAGGGGCTGCTATTCTCTATAATATACACAGGGGCTGCTATTCTCTATAATATACACAGGGGCTGCTATTCTCTATAATATACACAGGGGCTGCTATTCTCTATAATATACTCAGGGGCTGCTATTCTCTATAATATACACAGGGGATGCTATTCTCTAATATATGATGTGGAGATGCCGGCGTTGGACTGGGGTGAACACAGTAAGATGTTCAACAACACCAGGTTAAAGTCCAACAGGTTTATTTGGTAGCAAAAGCCACACAAGCTTTCGGAGCGCTGCCCCTTCTTCAGGTGAGTGGAAATTCTGTTCACAAACAGGGCATATAAAGACACAAACTCAATTTACATGAATAATGGTTGGAATGCGAATACTTACAACTAATCAAGTCTTAAAGAAAGAAAACAATGTGGGTGGAGAGAGCATCAAGACAGGCTAAAAAGATGTGTATTGTCTCCAGACAAGACAGCCAGTGAAACTCTGCAGGTCCTGGCAACTGTGGGGGTTACAGATAGTGTGACATGAACCCAATATCCCGGTTGAGGCCGTCCTTGTGTGTGCGGAACTTGGCTATCAGTTTCTGCTCAGCGACTCTGCGCTGTCGTGTGTCGTGAAGGCCGCCTTGGAGGACGCTTACCCGAATATCAGAGGCCGAATGCCCGTGACCGCTGAAGTGCTCCCCAACAGGAAGAGAACAGTCTTGCCTGGTGATTGTCGAGCGGTGATCATTCATCCGTTGTCGCAGCGTCTGCATGGTTTCCCCAATGTACCATGCCTCGGGACATCCTTTCCTGCAGCGTATCAGGTAGACAACGTTGGCCGAGTTGCAAGTGTATGTACCGTGTACCTGGTGGATGGTGTCTCTGCAATATACACAGGGGCCGCTATTCTCTGTAATATACACAGGGGCTGTTATTCTCGACAATATACACAGGGGCTGCTATTCTCTATAATATACACAGGGACTGCTATTCTCTAAAATATACACAGGGACTGCTATTCTCTATAATATACACAGGGACTGCTATTCTCTATAATATACACCGAGGCTGCTATTCTCTATAATATACACAGGGGCTGCTATTCTCTATAATATACACAGGGACTGCTATTCTCTATAATATACACCGAGGCTGCTATTCTCTATAATATACACAGGGACTGCTATTCTCTATAATATACACAGGGACTGCTATTCTCTATAATATACACAGGGGCTGTTATTCTCTATAATATACACAGGGGCTGCTATTCTCTATAATATACACAGGGGCTGTTATTCTCTATAATATACACAGGGGCTGTTATTCTCTATAATATACACAGGGGCTGTTATTCTCTATAATATACACAGGGACTGCTATTCTCTATCATATACACAGGGGCTGCTATTCTCTATAATATACACAGGGGCTGTTATTCTCTATAATATACACAGGGACTGCTATTCTCTATCATATACACAGGGGCTGCTATTCTCTATAATATACACAGGGGCTGTTATTCTCTATAATATACACAGGGACTGCTATTCTCTATCATATACACAGGAGCTGCTATTCTCTATAATATACACAGGGGCCGCTATTCTCTATAATATACACAGGGGCTGTTATTCTCTATAATATACACAGGGACTGCTATTCTCTATAATATACACAGGGGCTGTTATTCTCTATAATATACACAGGGGCTGTTATTCTCTATAATATACACAGGGGCTGCTATTCTCTATAATATACACAGGGGCTGCTATTCTCTATAATATACACAGGGGCTGTTATTCTCTATAATATACACAGGGGCTGTTATTCTCTATAATATACACAGGGGCTGCTATTCTCTATAATATACACAGGGGCTGCTATTCTCTATAATATACACAGGGACTGTTATTCTCTATAATATACACAGGGGCTGCTATTCTCTGTAATATACACAGGGACTGTTATTCTCTATAATATACACAGGGGCTGTTATTCTCTATAATATACACAGGGGCTGCTATTCTCTATAATATACACAGGGGCTGCTATTCTCTATAATATACACAGGGACTGTTATTCTCTATAATATACACAAGGGCTGCTATTCTCTATAATATACACAGGGGCTGTTATTCTCTATAATATACACAGGGACTGCTATTCTCTATAATATACACAGGGACTGTTATTCTCTATAATATACACAGGGACTGCTATTCTCTATAATATACACAGGGGCTGCTATTCTCTATAATATACACCGGGGCTGCTATTCTCTATAATATACACAGGGACTGCTATTCTCTATAATATACACAGGGACTGTTATTCTCTATAATATACACAGGGGCTGCTATTCTCTGTAATATACACAGGGACTGTTATTCTCTATAATATACACAGGGGCTGCTATTCTCTATAATATACACAGGGACTGCTATTCTCTATAATATACACAGGGGCTGCTATTCTCTATAATATACACCGGGGCTGCTATTCTCTATAATATACACCGGGACTGCTATTCTCTATAATATACACCGGGGCTGCTATTCTCTATAATATACACAGGGGCTGCTATTCTCTATAATATACACAGGGGCTGCTATTCTCTATAATATAGACAGGGGCTGCTATTCTCTATAATATACACAGGGGCTGCTATTCTCCATAATATACACAGGGGCTGCTATTCTCTATAATATACACAGGGGCTGTTATTCTCTATAATATACACAGGGGCTGCTATTCTCTATAATATACACAGGGGCTGCTATTCTCTATAATATACACAGGGGCTGCTATTCTCTATAATATACACAGGGGCTGCTATTCTCTATAATATACACAGGGGCTGCTATTCTCTATAATATACACAGGGGCTGTTATTCTCTATAATATACACGGGCTGCTATTCTCTATAATATACACAGGGGCTGCTATTCTCTATAATATACACAGGGACTGCTATTCTCTATAATATACACAGGGGCTGCTATTCTCTATAATATACACAGGGGCTGCTATTCTCTATAATATACACAGGGGCTGCTATTCTCTATAATATACACAGGGACTGCTATTCTCTATAATATACACAGGGGCTGCTATTCTCTATAATATACACAGGGGCTGCTATTCTCTATAATATACACAGGGGCTGCTATTCTCTATAATATACACAGGGGCTGCTATTCTCTATAATATACACAGGGACTGCTATTCTCTATAATATACACAGGGGCTGCTATTCTCTATAATATACACAGGGGCTGCTATTCTCTATAATATACACAGGGGCTGCTATTCTCTATTATATACACAGGGGCTGTTATTCTCTATAATATACACGGGCTGCTATTCTCTATAATATACACAGGGGCTGCTATTCTCTATAATATACACAGGCGCTGCTATTCTCTGTAATATACACAGGGACTGCTATTCTCTATTATCTACACAGGGGCTGCTATTCTCTATAATATACACAGGGGCTGCTATTCTCTGTAATATACACAGGGGCTGCTATTCTCTATAATATACACAGGGGCTGCTATTCTCTATAATATACACAGGGGCTGCTATTCTCTATAATATACACAGGGGCTGTTATTCTCTATAATATACACGGGCCGCTATTCTCTATAATATACACAGGGGCGACATGGTGACATCAATGGTGACATCATGGTGACATCAACAAGTTCCATCCCACCATCAGGCTCACCATAGACTACTCTCCGGAATCGGTGCATTCTTGGTCACGCGCATCTCCATTAAGGACGGTCACCTCAGCACCTCACTGTACCGCAAGCCCACGGATAACCTCACGATGCTCCACTTCTCCAGCTTCCACCCTAAACACGTTAAAGAAGCCATCCCCTACGGACAAGCCCTCCGAATACACAGGATCTGCTCGGATGAGGAGGATCGCAACAGACACCTCCAGACGCTGAAAGATGCCCTCATAAGAACAGGATATGGCGCTAGACTCATTGATCAACAGTTCCAACGCGCCACAGCGAAAAACCGCACCGACCTCCTCAGAAGACAAACACGGGACACAGTGGACAGAGTACCCTTCGTTGTCCAGTACTTCCCCGGAGCGGAGAAGCTACGGCATCTCCTCCGGAGCCTTCAACATGTCATTGATGAAGACGAACATCTCGCCAAGGCCATCCCCACACCCCCACTTCTTGCCTTCAAACAACCGCACAACCTCAAACAGACCATTGTCCGCAGCAAACTACCCAGCCTTCAGGAGAACAGTGACCAAGACACCACACAACCCTGCCACAGCAACCTCTGCAAGACGTGCCGGATCATCGACACAGATGCCATCATCTCACGTGAGAACACCATCCACCAGGTACACGGTACATACTCTTGCAACTCGGCCAACGTTGTCTACCTGATACGCTGCAAGAAAGGATGTCCCGAGGCATGGTACATTGGGGAAACTATGCAGACGCTGCGACAACGGATGAATGAACACCGCTCGACAATCACCAGGCAAGACTGTTCTCTTCCTGTTGGGGAGCACTTCAGCGGTCACGGGCATTCGGCCTCTGATATTCGGGTAAGCGTTCTCCAAGGCGGCCTTCGCGACACACGACAGCGCAGAGTCGCGGAGCAGAAACTGATAGCCAGGTTCCGCACACACAAGGACGGCCTCAACCGGGATATTGGGTTTATGTCACACTATTTCACATAAATATTTCTGCTTTTTTCCTCCTGAGTCTTTATCATGCGATCCTAGAATCAGAATTTATGTCACACTATTTGTAACTCCCACAGTTGCGTGGACCTGCAGAGTTTCACTGGCTGTCTTGTCTGGAGACAATACACATCTTTTTAGCCTGTCTTGATGCTCTCTCCACTCCCATTGTTTTGTTTCTTAAAGACTGGATTAGTTGTAAGTATTCGCATTCCAACCATTATTCATGTAAATTGAGTCTGTGTCTTATAAGTTCTGTTTGTGAACAGAATTCCCACTCACCTGAAGAAGGGGCTCAGAGCCTCGAAAGCTTGTGTGGCTTTTGCTACCAAATAAACCTGTTGGACTTTAACCTGGTGTTGTTAAACTTCTTACTATAATATACACAGGGACTGCTATTCTCTATAATATACACAGGGACTGCTATTCTCTATAATATACACAGGGGCTGTTATTCTCTATAATATACACAGGGGCTGTTATTCTCTATAATATACACAGGGGCTGCTGTTCTTTATAATATACACAGGGACTGCAATTCTCTACAATATACACAGGGGCTGTTATTCTCTATAATATACACAGGGGCTGTTATTCTCTATAATATACACAGGGGGTGCTATTCTTTATAATATACACAGGGGCTGTTATTCTCTATAATATACACAGGGGCTGTTATTCTCTATAATATACACAGGGGCTGCTATTCTTTATAATATACACAGGGGCTGCTATTCTCTGTAATATACACAGGGGCTGTTATTCTCTATAATATACACAGGGGCTGCTATTCTCTATAATATACACAGGGGCTGCTATTCTCTATAATATACACAGGGGCTGTTATTCTCTATAATATACACAGGGGGTGCTATTCTTTATAATATACACAGGGGCTGCTATTCTCTGTAATATACACAGGGGCTGTTATTCTCTATAATATACACAGGGGCTGCTATTCTCTGTAATATACACAGGGGCTGTTATTCTCTATAATATACACAGGGGGTGCTATTCTTTATAATATACACAGGGGCTGCTATTCTCTGTAATATACACAGGGACTGCTATTCTCTATAATATACACAGGGACTGCAATTCTCTACAATATACACAGGATCTGCTATTCTGTACAATATACACAGGGGCTGCTATTCTCTATAATATACACAGGGGCTGCTATTCTCTATAATATACACAGGGGCTGCTATTCTCTATAATATACACAGGGGCTGCTATTCTCTATAATATACACCGGGGCTGCTATTCTCTATAATATACACAGGGGCTGCTATTCTCTATAATATACACAGGGGCTGCTATTCTCTATAATATACACGGGGACTGCTATTCTCTATAATATACACAGGGACTGCTATTCTCTATAATATACACAAGGGCTGCTATTCTCTATAATATACACAGGGACTGCTATTCTCTATAATATACACAGGGACTGCTATTCCCTGTAATATACACAGGGACTGCTATTCTCTATAATATACACAGGGACTGCTATTCTCTATAATATACACAGGGGCTGCTATTCTCTATAATATACACAGGGGCTGCTATTCTCTATAATATACACAGGGGCTGCTATTCTCTATAATATACACAGGGGCTGCTATTCTCTATTATCTACACAGGGGCTGCTATTCTCTATAATATACACAGGGGCTGCTATTCTCTATAATATACACAGGGGCTGCTATTCTCTATAATATACACAGGGGCTGCTATTCTCTATTATCTACACAGGGGCTGCTATTCTCTATAATATACACAGGGGCTGCTATTCTCTATAATATACACAGGGGCTGCTATTCTCTATAATATACACAGGGGCTGCTATTCTCTATTATCTACACAGGGGCTGCTATTCTCTATAATATACACAGGGGCTGCTATTCTCTATAATATACACAGGGGCTGCTATTCTCTATAATATACACAGGGGCTGCTATTCTCTATTATCTACACAGGGGCTGCTATTCTCTATAATATACACAGGGGCTGCTATTCTCTATAATATACACAGGGGCTGCTATTCACTATAATATACACAGGGGCTGCTATTCTCTATAATATACACAGGGACTGCTATTCACTATTATATACACAGGGGCTGCTATTCTCTATAATATACACAGGGACTGCTATTCACTATTATATACACAGGGACTGCTATTCTCTATAATATACACAGGGGCTGCTATTCACTATTATATACACAGGGGCTGCTATTCTCTATAATATACACAGGGGCTGCTATTCACTATTATATACACAGGGGCTGCTATTCTCTATAATATACACAGAGGCTGCTAATCTCTATTATATACACAGGGGCTGCTATTCTCTATTATCTACACAGGGGCTGCTAATCTCTACAATATACACAGGGGCTGCTATTCTCTATAATATACACAGGGGCTGCTATTCTCTATAATATACACAGGGGCTGCTATTCTCTATAATATACACAGGGGCTGCTATTCTCTATAATATACACAGGGGCTGCTATTCTCTCTAATATACACAAGGGCTGCTATTCTCTATAATATACACAGGGGCTGCTATTCTCTACAATATACACAGGGGCTGCTATTCTCTATAATATACACAGGGGCTGCTATTCTCTACAATATACACAGGGGCTGCTATTCTCTATAATATACACAGGGGCTGCTATTCTCTATAATATACACAGGAGCTGCTATTCTCTATAATATACACAGCGGCTGCTATTCTCTGTAATATACACAGGGGCTGCTATTCTCTATAATATACACAGGGGCTGCTATTCTCTATAATATACACAGGGGCTGCTATTCTCTATAATATACACAGGGGCTGCTATTCTCTATAATATACACAGGGGCTGCTATTCTCTATAATATACACCGGGGCTGCTATTCTCTGTAATATACACAAGGACTGCTATTCTCTATAATATACACAGGGACTGCTATTCTCTATAATATACACAGGGACTGCTATTCTCTATAATATACACAGGGACTGCTAATCTCTATAATATACACAGGGACTACTAATCTCTATAATATACACAGGGGCTGCTATTCTCTATAATATACACAGAGGCTGCTATTCTCTATAATATACACAAGGACTTCTATTCTCTATAATATACACAGGGACTGCTATTCTCTATCATATACACAGGGGCTGCTATTCTCTATAATATACACAGGGGCTGCTATTCAAAGAACAAAGAACAATACAGCACAGGAACAGGCCCTTCGGCCCTCCAAGCCCATGCCGCTCCCTGGTCCAAATTAGATCATTCTTTTGTATCCCTCCATTCCCACTCCGTTCATTTGGCTATCTAGATAAGTCTTAAATGTTCCCAGTGTGTCCGCCTCCACCACCTTGCCTGGCAGCGCATTCCAGGCCCCCACCACCCTCTGTGTAAAATATGTCCTTCTGATATCTGTGTTAAACTCCCCCCCCCCCCCCTCACCTTGAACTTATGACCCCTCGTGAACGTCACCACCGACCTGGGGAAAAGCTTCCCACCATTCACCCTATCTATGCCTTTCACAATTTTATACACCTCAATTAAGTCTCCCCTCATCCTCCGTCTTTCCAGGGAGAACAACCCCAGTTTACCCAATCTCTCATAACTAAGCCCCTCCATACCAGGCAACATCCTGGTAAACCTCCTCTGCTAAATCTCTCTCTCCAAAGCCTCCACGTCCTTCTGGTAGTGTGGCGACCAGAACTGGACGCAGTATTCCAAATGCGGCCGACCCAACGTTCTATACATCTGCAACATCAGACCCCAACTTTTACACTCTATGCCCCGTCCTATAAAGGCAAGCATGCCATATGCCTTCTTCACCACCTTCTCCACCTGTGATGTCACCTTCAAGGATCTGTGGACTTGCACACCCAGGTCCCTCTGCATATCTACACCCTTTATGGTTCTGCCATTTATCGTATAGCTCCTCCCTCCATTCGTTCTACCAAAATGCATCACTTCACATTTATCAGGATTGAACTCCATCTGCCATTTCTTTGCCCAGATTTCCAGCCTATCTATATCCTTCTGTAGCCTCTGACAATGCTCCTCACTATCTGCAAGTCCTGCCAATTTTGTGTCGTCCGCAAACTTACTGATCACCCCAGTTACACCTTCTTCCAGATCGTTTATATAAATCACAAACAGCAGAGGTCCCAATACAGAGCCCTGCGGAACACCACTAGTCACAGGCCTCCAGCCGGAAAAAGACCCTTCCAATACCACCCTCTGTCTCTGTGACCAAGTAAGAAGTTTAACAACACCAGGTTAAAGTCCAACAGGTTTATTTGGTAGCAAAAGCCACACAAGCTTTCGAGGCTCTGAGCCCCTTCTTCAGGTGAGTGGGAATTCTGTTCACAAACAGAACTTATAAGACACAGACTCAATTTACATGAATAATGGTTGGAATGCGAATACTTACAACTAATCCAGTCTTTAAGAAACAAAACAATGGGAGTGGAGAGAGCATCAAGACAGGCTAAAAAGATGTGTATTGTCTCCAGACAAGACAGCCAGTGAAACTCTGCAGGTCCACGCAACTGTGGGAGTTACAAATAGTGTGACATAAATTCTGATTCTAGGATCGCATGATAAAGACTCAGGAGGAAAAAAGCAGAAATATTTATGTGAAATAGTGTGACATAAACCCAATATCCCGGTTGAGGCCGTCCTTGTGTGTGCGGAACCTGGCTATCAGTTTCTGCTCCGCGACTCTGCGCTGTCGTGTGTCGCGAAGGCCGCCTTGGAGAACGCTTACCCGAATATCAGAGGCCTTCGCGACACACGACAGCGCAGAGTCGCGGAGCAGAAACTGATAGCCAGGTTCCGCACACACAAGGACGGCCTCAACCGGGATATTGGGTTTATGTCACACTATTTCACATAAATATTTCTGCTTTTTTCCTCCTGAGTCTTTATCATGCGATCCTAGAATCAGAATTTATGTCACACTATTTGTAACTCCCACAGTTGCGTGGACCTGCAGAGTTTCACTGGCTGTCTTGTCTGGAGACAATACACATCTTTTTAGCCTGTCTTGATGCTCTCTCCACTCCCATTGTTTTGTTTCTTAAAGACTGGATTAGTTGTAAGTATTCGCATTCCAACCATTATTCATGTAAATTGAGTCTGTGTCTTATAAGTTCTGTTTGTGAACAGAATTCCCACTCACCTGAAGAAGGGGCTCAGAGTCTCGAAAGCTTGTGTGGCTTTTGCTACCAAATAAACCTGTTGGACTTTAACCTGGTGTTGTTAAACTTCTTACTGTGTTTACCCCAGTCCAACGCCGGCATCTCCACATCTGTGACCAAGCCAGTTCTCCACCCATCTAGCCACCTCCCCCTTTATCCCCATGAGATCCAACCTTTTTCACCAGCCTACCATGAGGGACTTTGTCAAACGCTTTACTAAAGTCCATATAGACGACATCCACGGCCCTTCCCTCGTCAACCATTCTGGTCACTTCTTCAAAAAACTCCACCAGGTTAGTGAGGCATGACCTCCCTCTCACAAAACCATGCTGGCTCTATAATATACACAGGGGCTGCTATTCTCTACAATATACACAGGGGCTGCTATTCTCTATAATATACACAGGGGCTGCTATTCTCTACAATATACACAGGGGCTGCTATTCTCTATAATATACACAGGGGCTGCTATTCTCTATAATATACACAGGGGCTGCTATTCTCTATAATATACACAGGGGCTGCTATTCTCTATAATATACACAGGGGCTGCTATTCTCTATAATATACACAGGGGCTGCTATTCTCTATAATATACACAGGGGCTGCTATTCTCTATAATATACACAGGGGCTGCTATTCTCTATAATATACACAGGGGCTGCTATTCTCTATAATATACACGGGGCTGCTATTCTCTATAATATACACAGGGGCTGCTATTCTCTATAATATACACAGGGGCTGTTATTCTCTATAATATACACAGGGGCTGTTATTCTCTATAATATACACAGGGGCTGCTATTCTCTATAATATACACAGGGGCTGCTATTCTCTATAATATACACAGGGACTGCTATTCTCTGTAATATACACAGGGGCTGCTATTCTCTATAATATACACAGGGGCTGCTATTCTCTATAATATACACAGGGACTGCTATTCTCTGTAATATACACAGGGGCTGCTATTCTCTATAATATACACAGGGGCTGCTATTCTCTATAATATACACAGGGGCTGCTATTCTCTATAATATACACAGGGGCTGCTATTCTCTATAGTATACACAGGGACTGCTATTCTCTATAATATACACAGGGACTGCTATTCTCTATAATATACACAGGGGCTGCTATTCTCTATAATATACACAGGGGCTGCTATTCTCTATAGTATCCACAGGGGCGGCTGTTCTCTATAATATAGTAAGAAGTCTCACAACACCAGGTTAAAGTCCAACAGGTTTATTTGGTAGCAAATACCATAAGCTTTCGGAGCACAGCTCCTTCGTCAGGTGGAGTGGATATCTGCTCTCAAACAGGGCAAACAGACACAGAAATCAAGTTACAGAATACTAATTAGAATGCATATCTCTACAGCCAGCCAGGTCTTAAAGGTACAGACAATGTGGGTGGAGGGAGCATTCAACACAGATTAAAGAGATGTGTATTGTCTCCAGACAGGACAGCCAGTGAGATTCTACAAGTCCAGGGGGCAAGCTGTGGGGGTTACTGATAATGTGACATAAATCCAACATCCCGGTTTAGGCCGTCCTCATGTGTGCGGAACTTGGCTGTCAGTTTCTGCTCAGCGACTCTGCGCTGTCGTGTGTCATGAATATACATATATACAATATACATATACAATATACAATACAATATACAATACAATATACAACATACAATATACATACAATATATATGTGTGTTATGAATATACACAGGGACTGCAATTCTCTACAATATACACAGGGAGTGCTATTCTCTATAATATACACAGGGGATGCTATTCTTTATAATATAGTAAGAAGTTTAACAACACCAGGTTAAAGTCCAACAGGTTTATTTGGTAGCAAAAGCCACACAAGCTTTCGGAGCTCCAAGCCCCTTCTTCAGGTGAGTGGGAATTCTGTTCACAAACAGAGCATATAAAGACACAAACTCAATTTACATGAATAATGGTTGGAATGCGAATACTTACAGCTAATCAAGTCTTTAAGAAACAAAACAACGTGAGTGGAGAGAGCATCAAGACAGGCTAAAAAGATGTGTATAGTCTCCAGACAAGACAGCCAGTGAAACTCTGCAGGTCCAGGCAACTGTGGGGGTTACAAACAGTGTGACATGAACCCAATATCCCGGTTGAGGCCGTCCTCGTATGTGCGGAACTTGGCTATCAGTTTCTGCTCAGCGACTCTGCGCTGTCGTGTGTCGCGAAGGCAGCCTTGGAGAACGCTTACCCGAATATCAGAGGCCGAATGCCCGTGACCGCTGAAGTGCTCCCCAACAGGAAGAGAACAGTCTTGCCTGGTGATTGTCGAGCGGTGTTCATTCATCCATTGTCGCAGCGTCTGCATAGTTTCCCCAATGTACCATGCCTCGGGACATCCTTTCCCGCAGCGTATCAGGTAGACAACGTTGGCCGAGTTGTAAGAGTATGTACCGTGTACCTGGTGGATGGTGTTCTCACGTGAGATGATGGCATCTGTGTCGATGATCCGGCACGTCTTGCAGAGGTTGCTGTGGCAGGGTTGTGTGGTGTCGTGGTCACTGTTCTCCTGAAGGCTGGGTAGTTTGCTGCGGACAATGGTCTGTTTGAGGTTGGGCCGTTGTTTGAAGGCAAGAAGTGGTGGTGTGGGGATGGCCTTGGCGAGATGTTCGTCTTCATCAATGACATGTTGAAGGCTCCGGAGGAGATGCCGTAGCTTCTCCGCTCCGGGGAAGTACTGGACGACGAAGGGTACTCTGTCCACTGTGTCCCATGTTTGTCTTCTGAGGAGGTCGGTGCGGTTTTTCGCTGTGGCGCGTTGGAACTGTTGATCAATGAGTCGAGCGCTATATCCTGTTCTTATGAGGGCATCTTTCAGTGTCTGGAGGTGTCTGTTGCGATCCTCCTAATCCGAGCAGATCCTGTGTATACCGAGGGCTTGTCCATTGGGGATGGCTTCTTTAACGTGTTTAGGGTGGAAGCTGGAGAAGTGGAGCATCGTGAGGTTATCCGTGGGCTTGCGGTACAGTGAGGTGCTGAGGTGACCGTCCTTAATGGAGATGCGTGTGTCCAAGAATGCAACCGATTCCGGAGAGTAGTCTATGGTGAGTCTGATGGTGGGATGGAACTTGTTGATGTCATCATAGAGTTGTTTCAGTGATTGTTCACCATGAGTCCAAAGGAAGAAAATGTCATCGATGTATCTAGTGTATAGCATCGGTTGAAGGTCCTGTGCGGTGAAGAAGTCTTGTTCGAATCTATGCATGAAGATGTTGGCATATTGAGGTGCGAATTTGGTCCCCATGGCTGTTCCTTGTGTCTGGATGAAGAACTGGTTGTTGAAGGTGAAGATATTGTGGTCCAGGATGAAGCGGATGAGATGTAAAATTGCATCTGGAAACTGGCAGTTGTTGGCGCAGAGCACTGAGGCCGTTGCAGCAATGCCATCGTCATGGGGGATGCTGGTGTAGAGCGCCGAGACATCCATTGTGACGAGGAGTGCTCCTGGTTCAACTGCTCCATGTGTGCCGAGTTTCTGTAGGAAGTCCGTAGTGTCTCGATAATATACACAGGGACTGCTATTCTCTATAATATACACAGGGGCTGCTATTCTCTATAATTTCCACCGGGGTTGCTATTCTCTATAATATACACAGGGGCTGCTATTCTCTATGAGATACACAGGGGCTGCTATTCTCTATGAGATACACAGGGGCTGCTATTCTCTCCTGGCTGTCCTGTCTGGAGACAAGACACATCTCTTTAACCTGTGCTTAATGCTCCCTCCACTCATATTGTCTGTATCTTTAAGACCTGGTTGGCTGTAGAGATTCAGATTCTAATCAGTATTCTGTGACTTGATTTTGTGTCTCTGTGCCCTGTTTGAGAGCAAATATCCACTCCATCTGACGAAGGTGCCACGCTCCGAAAGCTAATGGCATTTGCTACCAAATAAACCTGTTGGACTTTAACCTGGTGTTGTTAAAACTCTTACTGAGTCTCTAATATACGCTATTCTCGATAATATATACAATGGCTGCTATTCTCTATAATATACACAGGGGCTGCTATTCTCTGTAATATACACGGGCTGCTATTCTCTATAATATACACAAGGTCTGCTATTCTCTACAACATACACAGTGACAGCTATTCTCTACAATATACACAGGGAGTGTAATTCTCTACAATATACACAGGGACAGCTGTTCTCTACAATATAGTCATGATGTGGAGATGCCGGCGTTGGACTGGGGTAAACATAGTAAGAAGTTTAACAAGTTTAACAAGTAAGAAGTTAACTCACGTTGTTTTGTTTCTTAAAGACTTGATTAGCTGTAAGTATTCGCATTCCAACCATTATTCATGTAAATTGAGTCTGTGTCTTTATATGCCCTGTTTGTGAACAGAATTTCCACTCACCTGAAGAAGGGGCTTGGAGCTCTGAAAGCTTGTGTGGCTTTTGCTACCAAATAAACCTGTTGGACTTTAACCTGGTGTTGTTAAACTTCTTACTGTCTCTACAATATACACCGGGACTGCTAATCTCTATAATATACACAGGGACTGCTAATCCCTACAATACACACACTGGCTGCCATTCTGTATAATATACACAGGATCTGCTATTCTCTGTCATATACACAGGGGTGCTATTCTCTATCGTATACACAGGGGCTGCTATTCTCTATAATATACACAGGGACTGCTATTCTCTATAATATACACAGGGGCTGCTATTCTCTATAATATACACAGGGGCTGCTATTCTCTACAATATACACTGGGGCTGCTATTCTCTATAATATACACAGGGGCTGCTATTCTCTATAATATACACAGGGGCTGCTATTCTCTATAATATACACAGGGGCTGCTATTCTCTATAATATACACAGGGGCTGCTATTCTCTATAATATACACAGGGGCTGCTAATCTCTGTAATATACACAGGGGCTGCTATTCTCTATAATATACACAGGGGCTGCTATTCTCTATAATATACACAGGGGCTGCTATTCTCTACAATATACACAGGGGCTGCTACTCTCTATAATATACACAAGGACTGCTATTCTCTACAATATACACAGGGGCTGCTATTCTCTACAATATACACAGGGGCTGCTATTCTCTACAATATACACAAGGACTGCTATTCTCTACAATATACACAGGGGCTGCTATTCTCTATAATATACACAAGGACTGCAATTCTCTACAATATACACAGGGGCTGCTATTCTCTACAATATACACAGGGGCTGCTATTCTCTATAATATACACAGGGGCTGCTATTCTCTATAATATACACAGGGACTGCTATTCTCTATAATATACACAGGGGCTGCTATTCTCTATAATATACACAGGGGCTGCTATTTTCTACAATATACACAGGGGCTGCTATTCTCTATAATATACACAGGGACTGCTATTCTCTATAATATACACAGGGGCTGCTATTCTCTATAATATACACAGGGGCTGCTAATCTCTATAATATACACAGGGGCTGCTATTCTCTATAATATACACAGGGGCTGCTATTCTCTATAATATACACAGGGACTGCTATTCTCTATAATATACACAGGGGCTGCTATTCTCTATAATATACACAGGGGCTGCTATTTTCTACAATATACACAGGGGCTGCTATTCTCTATAATATACACAGGGACTGCTATTCTCTATAATATACACAGGGGCTGCTATTCTCTATAATATACACAGGGGCTGCTAATCTCTATAATATACACAGGGACTGCTATTCTCTATAATATACACAGGGGCTGCTATTCTCTATAATATACACAGGGGCTGCTATTCTCTATAATATACACAGGGACTGCTATTCTCTATAATATACACAGGGGCTGCTATTCTCTATAATATACACAGGGGCTGCTATTCTCTATAATATACACAGGGGCTGCTATTCTCTATAATATACACAGGGGCTGCTATTCTCTATAATATACACAGGGGCTGCTATTCTCTATAATATACACAGGGACTGCTATTCTCTATAATATACACAGGGGCTGCTATTCTCTATAATATACACAGGGGCTGCTATTCTCTATAATATACACAGGGACTGCTATTCTCGATAATATACACAGGGGCTGGTGTTGGATTTTGGGGTGAATATTGCGGTGTGGGGGTTGGCTATTACAGTCTGGGGACACAGATTGAGGATAGTAGTGAATATTGGTTTGTAAGGGTCAACATTGGGGCCTGGGGAAGATGGCTCAATATGGAACCCATCAGTTGGGTGGCCTTCCTCTTTAAATAAGCCACCATTGCATCTCCTTCTCCTTTCAGCCTGGGAATGGACATGGGGGTGACGTCAGGCCCTCGGGGCGGTGGGCGTGGCCTGGGGGGGCGTCCCCTGAAATTGAGCCCTCCTCCTCCATGTGCTGATGTCACCGCGTCCTCTCATTCGCCACACACGCGTGCCGCAGGGCAATGCCAAAATTAGTGACGTCAACACGTCGGCGACGTGCCCTCGGCAGTGCGGCTGCCGGCGCGAAGTCACCCCGGGAAGGATGACGTAATGGCGGCGGGTCACATCCCCGTCACGGCGCCGATGCAACGGCGTCGAGAGGCAGGGAGGCAGGAGGGAGATGACGTCATCGCGTCGGCGTGTGCCCCGCCCGCCCACCAAGAGCCGAGTGATGTCAGGACGCTCCTGCAGCGGGTGGGGCAGAGAGGGAATGAGGTCATCGCAACCGACGCACACGCCCAACCGAGCCCCGCCCCCTTGACGACAAGACGCAGGTCGCGCCCGCCAGACACGCCCACCCCGCTGCGGAGGACGCGCCTGCGCACTGGGCTCTGCACCGGCTGCAGTGAAGACAAAATGGAGATTGTGAACCAGGTAATGATGGAGGGGGGGGAGGGAGAGAGAAATCAGAACATAAACCCACCGTGTGGGTGTCTGAGAGACCATTCACCAGCGCAATATCACCCTGTGTCTCTGACAGAGATTCATGGGGGAGAGAGAGATCTCAGTCTGTGCTCCCTCTCTGTCTCTGATAGAGATTAACCAGGTAATGGGGGAGAGAGAGATCTCAGTCTGTGCTCCCTCTCTGTCTCTGATAGAGATTAACCAGGTAATGGGGGAGAGATCTCAGTCTGTGCTCCCTCTCTGTCTCTGATAGAGATTAACCAGGTAATGGGGGAGAGAGAGATCTCAGTCTGTGCTCCCTCTCTGTCTCTGATAGAGATTAACCAGGTAATGGGGGAGAGAGAGATCTCAGTCTGTGCTCCCTCTCTGTCTCTGATAGAGATTAACCAGGTAATGGGGGAGAGATCTCAGTCTGTGCTCCCTCTCTGTCTCTGATAGAGATTAACCAGGTAATGGGGGAGAGATCTCAGTCTGTGCTCCCTCTCTGTCTCTGATAGAGATTAACCAGGTAATGGGGGAGAGAGAGATCTCAGTCTGTGCCCCCTCTCTGTCTCTGATAGAGATTAACCAGGTAATGGGGGAGAGATCTCAGTCTGTGCTCCCTCTCTGTCTCTGACAGAGATTAACCAGGTAATGGGGGAGAGAGAGATCTCAGACTGTGCTCCCTCTCTGTCTCTGATAGAGATTAACCAGGTAATGGGGGAGAGAGAGATCTCAGTCTGTGCTCCCTCTCTGTCTCTGATAGAGATTAACCAGGTAATGGGGGAGAGATCTCAGTCTGTGCTCCCTCTGTGTCTCTGATAGAGATTAACCAGGTAATGGGGGAGAGAGAGATCTCAGCCTGTGCTCCCTCTCTGTCCCTGATAGAGATTAACCAGGTAATGGGGGAGAGATCTCAGTCTGTGCTCCCTCTGTGTCTCTGATAGAGATTAACCAGGTAATGGGGGAGAGAGAGATCTCAGTCTGTGCTCCCTCTCTGTCTCTGATAGAGATTCACCAGGTAATGGGGGAGAGAGAGATCTCAGACTGTGCTCCCTCTCTGTCTCTGATAGAGATTCACCAGGTAATGGGGGAGAGATCTCAGTCTGTGCCCCCTCTCTGTCTCTGATAGAGATTAACCAGGTAATGGGGGAGAGAGAGATCTCAGTCTGTGCCCCCTCTCTGTCTCTGATAGAGATTAACCAGGTAATGGGGGAGAGAGAGATCTCAGACTGTGCTCCCTATCTGTCTCTGATAGAGATTCACCAGGTAATGGGGGAGAGATCTCAGTCTGTGCCCCCTCTCTGTCTCTGATAGAGATTAACCAGGTAATGGGGGAGAGAGAGATCTCAGTCTGTGCCCCCTCTCTGTCTCTGATAGAGATTAACCAGGTAATGGGGGAGAGATCTCAGTCTGTGCCCCCTCTCTGTCCCTGATAGAGATTAACCAGGTAATGGGGGAGAGAGAGATCTCAGTCTGTGCTCCCTCTCTGTCTCTGATAGAGATTCACCAGGTAATGGGGGAGAGAGAGATCTCAGTCTGTGCTCCCTCTCTGTCTCTGATAGAGATTAACCAGGTAATGGGGGAGAGAGAGATCTCAGTCTGTGCCCCCTCTCTGTCTCTGATAGAGATTAACCAGGTAATGGGGGAGAGATCTCAGTCTGTGCTCCCTCTCTGTCTCTGATAGAGATTAACCAGGTAATGGGGGAGAGAGAGATCTCAGTCTGTGCCCCCTCTCTGTCTCTGATAGAGATTAACCAGGTAATGGGGGAGAGAGAGATCTCAGTCTGTGCTCCCTCTCTGTCTCTGATAGAGATTAACCAGGTAATGGGGGAGAGAGAGATCTCAGTCTGTGCCCCCTCCCTGTCTCTGATAGAGATTAACCAGGTAATGGGGGAGAGATCTCAGTCTGTGCTCCCTCTCTGTCTCTGATAGAGATTAACCAGGTAATGGGGGAGAGAGAGATCTCAGTCTGTGCCCCCTCTCTGTCTCTGATAGAGATTAACCAGGTAATGGGGGAGAGATCTCAGTCTGTGCTCCCTCTCCGTCTCTGATAGAGATTAACCAGGTAATGGGGGAGAGATCTCAGTCTGTGCCCCCTCTCTGTCTCTGATAGAGATTCACCAGGTAATGGGGGAGAGAGAGATCTCAGTCTGTGCCCCCTCCCTGTCTCTGATAGAGATTAACCAGGTAATGGGGGAGAGAGAGATCTCAGTCTGTGCTCCCTCTCTGTCTCTGATAGAGATTAACCAGGTAATGGGGGAGAGATCTCAGTCTGTGCTCCCTCTCTGTCTCTGATAGAGATTCACCAGGTAATGGGGGAGAGAGAGATCTCAGTCTGTGCTCCCTCTCTGTCTCTGATAGAGATTAACCAGGTAATGGGGGAGAGAGAGATCTCAGTCTGTGCTCCCTCTCTGTCTCTGATAGAGATTAACCAGGTAATGGGGGAGAGATCTCAGTCTGTGCCCCCTCTCTGTCTCTGATAGAGATTAACCAGGTAATGGGGGAGAGATCTCAGTCTGTGCTCCCTCTCTGTCTCTGATAGAGATTAACCAGGTAATGGGGGAGAGATCTCAGTCTGTGCTCCCTCTCTGTCTCTGATAGAGATTAACCAGGTAATGGGGGAGAGAGAGATCTCAGTCTGTGCTCCCTCTCTGTCTCTGATAGAGATTAACCAGGAAATGGGGGAGAGAGAGATCTCAGTCTGTGCTCCCTCTCTGTCTCTGATAGAGATTAACCAGGAAATGGGGGAGAGAGAGATCTCAGTCTGTGCTCCCTCTCTGTCTCTGATAGAGATTAACCAGGTAATGGGGGAGAGAGAGATCTCAGTCTGTGCCCCCTCTCTGTCTCTGATAGAGATTAACCAGGTAATGGGGGAGAGATCTCAGTCTGTGCCCCCTCTCTGTCTCTGATAGAGATTAACCAGGTAATGGGGGAGAGAGAGATCTCAGTCTGTGCCCCCTCTCTGTCTCTGATAGAGATTAACCAGGTAATGGGGGAGAGAGAGATCTCAGTCTGTGCTCCCTCTCTGTCTCTGATAGAGATTAACCAGGTAATGGGGGAGAGAGAGATCTCAGTCTGTGCCCCCTCCCTGTCTCTGACAGAGATTAACCAGGTAATGGGGGAGAGATCTCAGTCTGTGCTCCCTCTGTGTCTCTGATAGAGATTAACCAGGTAATGGGGGAGAGATCTCAGTCTGTGCCCCCTCTCTGTCTCTGATGGAGATTAACCAGGTAATGGGGGAGAGAGAGATCTCAGTCTGTGCTCCCTCTCTGTCTCTGATGGAGATTAACCAGGTAATGGGGGAGAGAGATCTCAGTCTGTGCTCCCTCTCTGTCCCTGATAGAGATTAACCAGGTAATGGGGGAGAGAGAGATCTCAGTCTGTGCCCCCTCTCCGTCTCTGATAGAGATTAACCAGGTAATGGGGGAGAGATCTCAGTCTGTGCTCCCTCTCTGTCTCTGATAGAGATTAACCAGGTAATGGGGGAGAGATCTCAGTCTGTGCTCCCTCTCTGTCTCTGATAGAGATTAACCAGGTAATGGGGGAGAGATCTCAGTCTGTGCCCCCTCTCTGTCTCTGATAGAGATTAACCAGGTAATGGGGGAGAGAGAGATCTCAGTCTGTGCTCCCTCTCTGTCTCTGATAGAGATTCACCAGGTAATGGGGGAGAGAGAGATCTCAGTCTGTGCTCCCTCTCTGTCTCTGATGGAGATTAACCAGGTAATGGGGGAGAGAGATCTCAGTCTGTGCTCCCTCTCTGTCCCTGATAGAGATTAACCAGGTAATGGGGGAGAGAGAGATCTCAGTCTGTGCCCCCTCTCCGTCTCTGATAGAGATTAACCAGGTAATGGGGGAGAGAGAGATCTCAGTCTGTGCTCCCTCTCTGTCTCTGATAGAGATTAACCAGGTAATGGGGGAGAGATCTCAGTCTGTGCTCCCTCTCTGTCTCTGATAGAGATTAACCAGGTAATGGGGGAGAGATCTCAGTCTGTGCTCCCTCTCTGTCTCTGATAGAGATTAACCAGGTAATGGGGGAGAGAGAGATCTCAGTCTGTGCCCCCTCTCCGTCTCTGATAGAGATTAACCAGGTAATGGGGGAGAGATCTCAGTCTGTGCTCCCTCTCTGTCTCTGATAGAGATTAACCAGGTAATGGGGGAGAGAGAGATCTCAGTCTGTGCCCCCTCTCTGTCTCTGATAGAGATTGACCAGGTAATGGGGGAGAGATCTCAGTCTGTGCTCCCTCTCTGTCTCTGATAGAGATTAACCAGGTAATGGGGGAGAGAGAGATCTCAGTCTGTGCTCCCTCTCTGTCTCTGATAGAGATTAACCAGGTAATTGGGGAGAGAGAGATCTCAGTCTGTGCTCCCTCTCTGTCTCTGATAGAGATTAACCAGGAAATGGGGGAGAGAGAGATCTCAGTCTGTGCCCCCTCTCTGTCTCTGATAGAGATTAACCAGGTAATGGGGGAGAGATCTCAGTCTGTGCTCCCTCTGTGTCTCTGATAGAGATTAACCAGGTAATGGGGGAGAGAGAGATCTCAGTCTGTGCTCCCTCTCTGTCTCTGATAGAGATTAACCAGGTAATGGGGGAGAGAGAGATCTCAGTCTGTGCCCCCTCTCTGTCTCTGATAGAGATTAACCAGGTAATGGGGGAGAGAGAGATCTCAGTCTGTGCCCCCTCTGTGTCTCTGATAGAGATTAACCAGGTAATGGGGGAGAGAGAGATCTCAGTCTGTGCCCCCTCTGTGTCTCTGATAGAGATTAACCAGGTAATGGGGGAGAGAGAGATCTCAGTCTGTGCTCCCTCTCTGTCTCTGATAGAGATTAACCAGGTAATGGGGGAGAGAGAGATCTCAGTCTGTGCCCCCTCCCTGTCTCTGATAGAGATTAACCAGGTAATGGGGGAGAGAGAGATCTCAGTCTGTGCCCCCTCTCTGTCTCTGATAGAGATTAACCAGGTAATGGGGGAGAGAGAGATCTCAGTCTGTGCCCCCTCTCTGTCTCTGATAGAGATTAACCAGGTAATGGGGGAGAGAGAGATCTCAGTCTGTGCTCCCTCTGTGTCTCTGATAGAGATTAACCAGGTAATGGGGGAGAGATCTCAGTCTGTGCTCCCTCTCTGTCTCTGATAGAGATTAACCAGGTAATGGGGGAGAGAGAGATCTCAGTCTGTGCTCCCTCTGTGTCTCTGATAGAGATTAACCAGGTAATGGGGGAGAGATCTCAGTCTGTGCCCCCTCTCTGTCTCTGATAGAGATTAACCAGGTAATGGGGGAGAGAGAGATCTCAGTCTGTGCTCCCTCTGTGTCTCTGATAGAGATTAACCAGGTAATGGGGGAGAGATCTCAGTCTGTGCTCCCTCTCTGTCTCTGATGGAGATTAACCAGGTAATGGGGGAGAGAGAGATCTCAGTCTGTGCTCCCTCTCTGTCTCTGATAGAGATTAACCAGGTAATGGGGGAGAGATCTCAGTCTGTGCTCCCTCTCTGTCTCTGATAGAGATTAACCAGGTAATGGGGGAGAGAGAGATCTCAGTCTGTGCTCCCTCTCTGTCCCTGATAGAGATTAACCAGGTAATGGGGGAGAGAGAGATCTCAGTCTGTGCTCCCTCTGTGTCTCTGATAGAGATTCACCAGGTAATGGGGGAGAGAGAGATCTCAGTCTGTGCCCCCTCTCCGTCTCTGATAGAGATTAACCAGGTAATGGGGGAGAGAGAGATCTCAGTCTGTGCCCCCTCTCTGTCTCTGATAGAGATTCACCAGGTAATGGGGGAGAGAGAGATCTCAGTCTGTGCCCCCTCTCTGTCTCTGATAGAGATTCACCAGGTAATGGGGGAGAGAGAGATCTCAGACTGTGCTCCCTCTCTGTCTCTGATAGAGATTCACCAGGTAATGGGGGAGAGAGAGATCTCAGTCTGTGCCCCCTCTCTGTCTCTGATAGAGATTAACCAGGTAATGGGGGAGAGAGAGATCTCAGTCTGTGCCCCCTCTCTGTCTCTGATAGAGATTAACCAGGTAATGGGGGAGAGAGAGATCTCAGACTGTGCTCCCTCTCTGTCTCTGATAGAGATTCACCAGGTAATGGGGGAGAGAGAGATCTCAGTCTGTGCTCCCTCTCTGTCTCTGATAGAGATTAACCAGGTAATGGGGGAGAGAGAGATCTCAGTCTGTGCCCCCTCTCTGTCTCTGATAGAGATTAACCAGGTAATGGGGGAGAGATCTCAGTCTGTGCCCCCTCTCTGTCTCTGATAGAGATTAACCAGGTAATGGGGGAGAGAGAGATCTCAGTCTGTGCCCCCTCTCTGTCTCTGATAGAGATTAACCAGGTAATGGGGGAGAGATCTCAGTCTGTGCCCCCTCTCTGTCTCTGATAGAGATTCACCAGGTAATGGGGGAGAGAGAGATCTCAGTCTGTGCTCCCTCTCTGTCTCTGATAGAGATTAACCAGGTAATGGGGGAGAGAGAGATCTCAGTCTGTGCCCCCTCTCTGTCTCTGATAGAGATTAACCAGGTAATGGGGGAGAGATCTCAGTCTGTGCTCCCTCTCTGTCTCTGATAGAGATTAACCAGGTAATGGGGGAGAGAGAGATCTCAGTCTGTGCCCCCTCTCTGTCTCTGATAGAGATTAACCAGGTAATGGGGGAGAGAGAGATCTCAGTCTGTGCTCCCTCTCTGTCTCTGATAGAGATTAACCAGGTAATGGGGGAGAGAGAGATCTCAGCCTGTGCCCCCTCCCTGTCTCTGATAGAGATTAACCAGGTAATGGGGGAGAGATCTCAGTCTGTGCTCCCTCTCTGTCTCTGATAGAGATTAACCAGGTAATGGGGGAGAGAGAGATCTCAGTCTGTGCCCCCTCTCTGTCTCTGATAGAGATTAACCAGGTAATGGGGGAGAGATCTCAGTCTGTGCTCCCTCTCCGTCTCTGATAGAGATTAACCAGGTAATGGGGGAGAGATCTCAGTCTGTGCCCCCTCTCTGTCTCTGATAGAGATTCACCAGGTAATGGGGGAGAGAGAGATCTCAGTCTGTGCTCCCTCTCTGTCTCTGATAGAGATTCACCAGGTAATGGGGGAGAGAGAGATCTCAGTCTGTGCTCCCTCTCTGTCTCTGATAGAGATTAACCAGGTAATGGGGGAGAGAGAGATCTCAGTCTGTGCTCCCTCTCTGTCTCTGATAGAGATTAACCAGGTAATGGGGGAGAGAGAGATCTCAGTCTGTGCTCCCTCTCTGTCTCTGATAGAGATTAACCAGGTAATGGGGGAGAGATCTCAGTCTGTGCCCCCTCTCTGTCTCTGATAGAGATTAACCAGGTAATGGGGGAGAGATCTCAGTCTGTGCTCCCTCTCTGTCTCTGATAGAGATTAACCAGGTAATGGGGGAGAGATCTCAGTCTGTGCTCCCTCTCTGTCTCTGATAGAGATTAACCAGGTAATGGGGGAGAGAGAGATCTCAGTCTGTGCTCCCTCTCTGTCTCTGATAGAGATTAACCAGGAAATGGGGGAGAGAGAGATCTCAGTCTGTGCTCCCTCTCTGTCTCTGATAGAGATTAACCAGGAAATGGGGGAGAGAGAGATCTCAGTCTGTGCTCCCTCTCTGTCTCTGATAGAGATTAACCAGGTAATGGGGGAGAGAGAGATCTCAGTCTGTGCCCCCTCTCTGTCTCTGATAGAGATTAACCAGGTAATGGGGGAGAGATCTCAGTCTGTGCCCCCTCTCTGTCTCTGATAGAGATTAACCAGGTAATGGGGGAGAGAGAGATCTCAGTCTGTGCCCCCTCTCTGTCTCTGATAGAGATTAACCAGGTAATGGGGGAGAGAGAGATCTCAGTCTGTGCTCCCTCTCTGTCTCTGATAGAGATTAACCAGGTAATGGGGGAGAGAGAGATCTCAGTCTGTGCCCCCTCCCTGTCTCTGACAGAGATTAACCAGGTAATGGGGGAGAGATCTCAGTCTGTGCTCCCTCTGTGTCTCTGATAGAGATTAACCAGGTAATGGGGGAGAGATCTCAGTCTGTGCCCCCTCTCTGTCTCTGATGGAGATTAACCAGGTAATGGGGGAGAGAGAGATCTCAGTCTGTGCTCCCTCTCTGTCTCTGATGGAGATTAACCAGGTAATGGGGGAGAGAGATCTCAGTCTGTGCTCCCTCTCTGTCCCTGATAGAGATTCACCAGGTAATGGGGGAGAGAGAGATCTCAGTCTGTGCCCCCTCTCCGTCTCTGATAGAGATTAACCAGGTAATGGGGGAGAGATCTCAGTCTGTGCTCCCTCTCTGTCTCTGATAGAGATTAACCAGGTAATGGGGGAGAGATCTCAGTCTGTGCTCCCTCTCTGTCTCTGATAGAGATTAACCAGGTAATGGGGGAGAGATCTCAGTCTGTGCTCCCTCTCTGTCTCTGATAGAGATTCACCAGGTAATGGGGGAGAGAGAGATCTCAGTCTGTGCTCCCTCTCTGTCTCTGATGGAGATTAACCAGGTAATGGGGGAGAGAGATCTCAGTCTGTGCTCCCTCTCTGTCCCTGATAGAGATTAACCAGGTAATGGGGGAGAGAGAGATCTCAGTCTGTGCCCCCTCTCCGTCTCTGATAGAGATTAACCAGGTAATGGGGGAGAGAGAGATCTCAGTCTGTGCTCCCTCTCTGTCTCTGATAGAGATTAACCAGGTAATGGGGGAGAGATCTCAGTCTGTGCTCCCTCTCTGTCTCTGATAGAGATTAACCAGGTAATGGGGGAGAGATCTCAGTCTGTGCTCCCTCTCTGTCTCTGATAGAGATTAACCAGGTAATGGGGGAGAGAGAGATCTCAGTCTGTGCCCCCTCTCCGTCTCTGATAGAGATTAACCAGGTAATGGGGGAGAGATCTCAGTCTGTGCTCCCTCTCTGTCTCTGATAGAGATTAACCAGGTAATGGGGGAGAGAGAGATCTCAGTCTGTGCCCCCTCTCTGTCTCTGATAGAGATTGACCAGGTAATGGGGGAGAGATCTCAGTCTGTGCTCCCTCTCTGTCTCTGATAGAGATTAACCAGGTAATGGGGGAGAGAGAGATCTCAGTCTGTGCTCCCTCTCTGTCTCTGATAGAGATTAACCAGGTAATGGGGGAGAGAGAGATCTCAGTCTGTGCCCCCTCTCTGTCTCTGATAGAGATTAACCAGGTAATGGGGGAGAGAGAGATCTCAGTCTGTGCCCCCTCTGTGTCTCTGATAGAGATTAACCAGGTAATGGGGGAGAGAGAGATCTCAGTCTGTGCTCCCTCTCTGTCTCTGATAGAGATTAACCAGGTAATGGGGGAGAGAGAGATCTCAGTCTGTGCCCCCTCCCTGTCTCTGATAGAGATTAACCAGGTAATGGGGGAGAGATCTCAGTCTGTGCCCCCTCTCTGTCTCTGATAGAGATTAACCAGGTAATGGGGGAGAGAGAGATCTCAGTCTGTGCTCCCTCTGTGTCTCTGATAGAGATTAACCAGGTAATGGGGGAGAGATCTCAGTCTGTGCCCCCTCTCTGTCTCTGATAGAGATTAACCAGGTAATGGGGGAGAGAGAGATCTCAGTCTGTGCCCCCTCCCTGTCTCTGATAGAGATTAACCAGGTAATGGGGGAGAGATCTCAGTCTGTGCCCCCTCTCTGTCTCTGATAGAGATTAACCAGGTAATGGGGGAGAGAGAGATCTCAGTCTGTGCTCCCTCTGTGTCTCTGATAGAGATTAACCAGGTAATGGGGGAGAGATCTCAGTCTGTGCTCCCTCTCTGTCTCTGATAGAGATTAACCAGGTAATGGGGGAGAGAGAGATCTCAGTCTGTGCTCCCTCTGTGTCTCTGATAGAGATTAACCAGGTAATGGGGGAGAGATCTCAGTCTGTGCCCCCTCTCTGTCTCTGATAGAGATTAACCAGGTAATGGGGGAGAGAGAGATCTCAGTCTGTGCTCCCTCTCTGTCTCTGATAGAGATTAACCAGGTAATGGGGGAGAGAGAGATCTCAGTCTGTGCCCCCTCTCTGTCTCTGATAGAGATTAACCAGGTAATGGGGGAGAGAGAGATCTCAGTCTGTGCTCCCTCTGTGTCTCTGATAGAGATTAACCAGGTAATGGGGGAGAGATCTCAGTCTGTGCTCCCTCTCTGTCTCTGATGGAGATTAACCAGGTAATGGGGGAGAGAGAGATCTCAGTCTGTGCTCCCTCTCTGTCTCTGATAGAGATTAACCAGGTAATGGGGGAGAGAGAGATCTCAGTCTGTGCTCCCTCTCTGTCCCTGATAGAGATTAACCAGGTAATGGGGGAGAGAGAGATCTCAGTCTGTGCTCCCTCTGTGTCTCTGATAGAGATTCACCAGGTAATGGGGGAGAGAGAGATCTCAGTCTGTGCCCCCTCTCCGTCTCTGATAGAGATTAACCAGGTAATGGGGGAGAGAGAGATCTCAGTCTGTGCTCCCTCTCTGTCTCTGATAGAGATTAACCAGGTAATGGGGGAGAGAGAGATCTCAGTCTGTGCCCCCTCTCCGTCTCTGATAGAGATTAACCAGGTAATGGGGGAGAGATCTCAGTCTGTGCCCCCTCTCTGTCTCTGATAGAGATTAACCAGGTAATGGGGGAGAGATCTCAGTCTGTGCTCCCTCTCTGTCTCTGATAGAGATTAACCAGGTCATGGGGGAGAGAGAGATCTCAGTCTGTGCTCCCTCTCTGTCTCTGATAGAGATTAACCAGGTAATGGGGGAGAGAGAGATCTCAGTCTGTGCTCCCTCTCTGTCTCTGATAGAGATTAACCAGGTAATGGGGGAGAGATCTCAGTCTGTGCTCCCTCTCTGTCTCTGATAGAGATTAACCAGGAAATGGGGGAGAGAGAGATCTCAGTCTGTGCCCCCTCTCTGTCTCTGATAGAGATTAACCAGGTAATGGGGGAGAGATCTCAGTCTGTGCTCCCTCTCTGTCTCTGATAGAGATTAACCAGGTAATGGGGGAGAGAGAGATCTCAGTCTGTGCCCCCTCTCTGTCTCTGATAGAGATTAACCAGGTAATGGGGGAGAGAGAGATCTCAGTCTGTGCTCCCTCTCTGTCTCTGATAGAGATTAACCAGGTAATGGGGGAGAGATCTCAGTCTGTGCTCCCTCTCTGTCTCTGATAGAGATTAACCAGGTAATGGGGGAGAGAGAGATCTCAGTCTGTGCTCCCTCTCTGTCTCTGATAGAGATTAACCAGGAAATGGGGGAGAGAGAGATCTCAGTCTGTGCCCCCTCTCTGTCTCTGATAGAGATTAACCAGGTAATGGGGGAGAGATCTCAGTCTGTGCTCCCTCTCTGTCTCTGATAGAGATTAACCAGGTAATGGGGGAGAGATCTCAGTCTGTGCCCCCTCTCTGTCTCTGATAGAGATTAACCAGGTAATGGGGGAGAGAGAGATCTCAGTCTGTGCTCCCTCTCTGTCTCTGATAGAGATTAACCAGGTAATGGGGGAGAGATCTCAGTCTGTGCCCCCTCTCTGTCTCTGATAGAGATTAACCAGGTAATGGGGGAGAGAGAGATCTCAGTCTGTGCTCCCTCTCTGTCTCTGATAGAGATTAACCAGGTAATGGGGGAGAGAGAGATCTCAGTCTGTGCCCCCTCTCTGTCTCTGATAGAGATTAACCAGGTAATGGGGGAGAGATCTCAGTCTGTGCTCCCTCTCTGTCTCTGATAGAGATTCACCAGGTAATGGGGGAGAGAGAGATCTCAGTCTGTGCTCCCTCTCTGTCTCTGATAGAGATTAACCAGGTAATGGGGGAGAGAGAGATCTCAGTCTGTGCTCCCTCTCTGTCTCTGATAGAGATTAACCAGGTAATGGGGGAGAGAGAGATCTCAGTCTGTGCCCCCTCTCTGTCTCTGATAGAGATTAACCAGGTAATGGGGGAGAGATCTCAGTCTGAGCTCCCTCTCTGTCTCTGATAGAGATTAACCAGGTAATGGGGGAGAGAGAGATCTCAGTCTGTGCCCCCTCTCCGTCTCTGATAGAGATTAACCAGGTAATGGGGGAGAGAGAGATCTCAGTCTGTGCTCCCTCTCTGTCCCTGATAGAGATTCACCAGGTAATGGGGAAGAGAGAGATCTCAGTCTGTGCCCCCTCTCCGTCTCTGATAGAGATTAACCAGGTAATGGGGGAGAGAGAGATCTCAGTCTGTGCTCCCTCTCTGTCCCTGATAGAGATTCACCAGGTAATGGGGAAGAGAGAGATCTCAGTCTGTGCCCCCTCTCCGTCTCTGATAGAGATTAACCAGGTAATGGGGGAGAGAGAGATCTCAGTCTGTGCCCCCTCTCTGTCTCTGATAGAGATTCACCAGGTAATGGGGGAGAGATCTCAGTCTGTGCTCCCTCTCTGTCTCTGATAGAGATTAACCAGGTAATGGGGGAGAGAGAGACCTCAGTCTGTGCTCCCTCTCTGTCTCTGATAGAGATTAACCCGGTAATGGGGGAGAGATCTCAGTCTGTGCTCCCTCTCTGTCTCTGATAGAGATTAACCAGGTAATGGGGGAGAGAGAGATCTCAGTCTGTGCCCCCTCTCTGTCTCTGATAGAGATTAACCAGGTAATGGGGGAGAGAGAGACCTCAGTCTGTGCTCCCTCTCTGTCTCTGATAGAGATTAACCAGGTAATGGGGGAGAGATCTCAGTCTGTGCCCCCTCTGTGTCTCTGATAGAGATTAACCAGGTAATGGGGGAGAGAGAGATCTCAGTCTGTGCCCCCTCTGTGTCTCTGATAGAGATTAACCAGGTAATGGGGGAGAGAGAGATCTCAGTCTGTGCCCCCTCTGTGTCTCTGATAGAGATTAACCAGGTAATGGGGGAGAGAGAGATCTCAGTCTGTGCCCCCTCTGTGTCTCTGATAGAGATTAACCAGGTAATGGGGGAGAGAGAGATCTCAGTCTGTGCCCCCTCTGTGTCTCTGATAGAGATTAACCAGGTAATGGGGGAGAGAGAGATCTCAGTCTGTGCCCCCTCTCTGTCTCTGATAGAGATTCACCAGGTAATGGGGGAGAGAGAGATCTCAGTCTGTGCCCCCTCTCTGTCTCTGATAGAGATTAACCAGGTAATGGGGGAGAGATCTCAGTCTGTGCTCCCTCTCTGTCTCTGATAGAGATTAACCAGGTAATGGGGGAGAGAGAGATCTCAGTCTGTGCCCCCTCTGTGTCTCTGATAGAGATTAACCAGGTAATGGGGGAGAGATCTCAGTCTGTGCTCCCTCTCTGTCTCTGACAGAGATTAACCAGGTAATGGGGGAGAGAGAGATCTCAGTCTGTGCCCCCTCTCTGTCTCTGATAGAGATTAACCAGGTAATGGGGGAGAGATCTCAGTCTGTGCCCCCTCTCTGTCCCTGATAGAGATTAACCAGGTAATGGGGGAGAGATCTCAGTCTGTGCCCCCTCTCTGTCTCTGATAGAGATTAACCAGGTAATGGGGGAGAGAGAGATCTCAGTCTGTGCTCCCTCTCTGTCTCTGATAGAGATTAACCAGGTAATGGGGGAGAGATCTCAGTCTGTGCCCCCTCTCTGTCCCTGATAGAGATTCACCAGGTAATGGGGGAGAGAGAGATCTCAGTCTGTGCTCCCTCTCTGTCTCTGATAGAGATTAACCAGGTAATGGGGGAGAGAGAGATCTCAGTCTGTGCTCCCTCTCTGTCTCTGATAGAGATTAACCAGGTAATGGGGGAGAGAGAGATCTCAGTCTGTGCTCCCTCTCTGTCTCTGATAGAGATTAACCAGGTAATGGGGGAGAGAGAGATCTCAGTCTGTGCCCCCTCTCTGTCTCTGATAGAGATTAACCAGGTAATGGGGGAGAGAGAGATCTCAGTCTGTGCTCCCTCTCTGTCTCTGATAGAGATTAACCAGGTAATGGGGGAGAGAGAGATCTCAGTCTGTGCTCCCTCTCTGTCTCTGATAGAGATTAACCAGGTAATGGGGGAGACAGAGATCTCAGTCTGTGCTCCCTCTCTGTCTCTGATAGAGATTAACCAGGTAATGGGGGAGAGAGAGATCTCAGTCTGTGCTCCCTCTCTGTCTCTGATAGAGATTAACCAGGTAATGGGGGAGAGAGAGATCTCAGTCTGTGCCCCCTCTGTGTCTCTGATAGAGATTAACCAGGTAATGGGGGAGAGATCTCAGTCTGTGCTCCCTCTCTGTCTCTGATAGAGATTAACCAGGTAATGGGGGAGAGAGAGATCTCAGTCTGTGCCCCCTCTGTGTCTCTGATAGAGATTAACCAGGTAATGGGGGAGAGATCTCAGTCTGTGCTCCCTCTCTGTCTCTGATAGAGATTAACCAGGTAATGGGGGAGAGAGAGATCTCAGTCTGTGCCCCCTCTCTGTCTCTGATAGAGATTAACCAGGTAATGGGGGAGAGAGAGATCTCAGTCTGTGCTCCCTCTCTGTCTCTGATAGAGATTAACCAGGTAATGGGGGAGAGATCTCAGTCTGTGCTCCCTCTGTGTCTCTGATAGAGATTAACCAGGTAATGGGGGAGAGAGAGATCTCAGTCTGTGCCCCCTCTCTGTCTCTGATAGAGATTAACCAGGTAATGGGGGAGAGAGAGATCTCCGTCTGTGCCCCCTCTCTGTCTCTGATAGAGATTAACCAGGTAATGGGGGAGAGAGAGATCTCAGTCTGTGCTCCCTCTCTGTCTCTGATAGAGATTCACCAGGTAATGGGGGAGAGAGAGATCTCAGTCTGTGCCCCCTCTCTGTCTCTGATAGAGATTAACCAGGTAATGGGGGAGAGAGAGATCTCCGTCTGTGCCCCCTCTCTGTCTCTGATAGAGATTAACCAGGTAATGGGGGAGAGAGAGATCTCAGTCTGTGCTCCCTCTCTGTCTCTGATAGAGATTCACCAGGTAATGGGGGAGAGAGAGATCTCAGTCTGTGCTCCCTCTCTGTCTCTGATAGAGATTAACCAGGTAATGGGGGAGAGAGAGATCTCAGTCTGTGCCCCCTCTGTGTCTCTGATAGAGATTAACCAGGTAATGGGGGAGAGAGAGATCTCAGTCTGTGCCCCCTCTCTGTCTCTGATAGAGATTAACCAGGTAATGGGGGAGAGAGAGATCTCAGTCTGTGCTCCCTCTCTGTCTCTGATAGAGATTAACCAGGTAATGGGGGAGAGAGAGATCTCAGTCTGTGCCCCCTCTCTGTCTCTGATAGAGATTAACCAGGTAATGGGGGAGAGATCTCAGTCTGTGCTCCCTCTCTGTCTCTGATAGAGATTAACCAGGTAATGGGGGAGAGATCTCAGTCTGTGCTCCCTCTCTGTCTCTGATAGAGATTAACCAGGTAATGGGGGAGAGAGAGATCTCAGTCTGTGCTCCCTCTTTGCCTCTGATAGAGATTAACCAGGTAATGGGGGAGAGAGAGATCTCAGTCTGTGCTCCCTCTCTGTCTCTGATAGAGATTAACCAGGTAATGGGGGAGAGAGAGATCTCAGTCTGTGCTCCCTCTCTGTCTCTGATAGAGATTAACCAGGTAATGGGGGAGAGAGAGATCTCAGTCTGTGCCCCCTCTCTGTCTCTGATAGAGATTAACCAGGTAATGGGGGAGAGATCTCAGTCTGTGCTCCCTCTCTGTCTCTGATAGAGATTAACCAGGTAATGGGGGAGAGAGAGATCTCAGTCTGTGCCCCCTCTCTGTCTCTGATAGAGATTAACCAGGTAATGGGGGAGAGAGAGATCTCAGTCTGTGCTCCCTCTCTGTCTCTGATAGAGATTAACCAGGTAATGGGGGAGAGAGAGATCTCAGTCTGTGCCCCCTCTCTGTCTCTGATAGAGATTAACCAGGTAATGGGGGAGAGAGAGATCTCAGTCTGTGCCCCCTCTCTGTCTCTGATAGAGATTAACCAGGTAATGGGGGAGAGAGAGATCTCAGTCTGTGCTCCCTCTCTGTCCCTGATAGAGATTAACCAGGTAATGGGAGAGAGAGAGATCTCAGTCTGTGCCCCCTCTGTGTCTCTGATCGAGATTAACCAGGTAATGGGGGAGAGAGAGATCTCAGTCTGTGCTCCCTCTCTGTCTCTGATAGAGATTAACCAGGTAATGGGGGAGAGAGAGATCTCAGTCTGTGCTCCCTCTCTGTCTCTGATAGAGATTAACCAGGTAATGGGGAAGAGAGAGATCTCAGTCTGTGCCCCCTCTGTGTCTCTGATAGAGATTAACCAGGTAATGGGGGAGAGATCTCAGTCTCTGCTCCCTCTGTGTCTCTGATAGAGATTAACCAGGTAATGGGGGAGAGATCTCAGTCTCTGCTCCCTCTGTGTCTCTGATAGAGATTAACCAGGTAATGGGGTCGAGAGAGAGATCTCAGTCTGTGCTCCCTCTCTCTCCGACAGAGATCAACCAGGTAATGGGGGAGAGAGAGATCTCAGTCTGTGCTCCCTCTCTCTCTCTGATAGAGATTCACCAGGTAATGGGGGAGAGAGAGATCTCAGTCTGTGCTCCCTCTGTGTCTCTGATAGAGATTAACCAGGTAATGGGGGAGAGATCTCAGTCTGTGCTCCCTCTCTGTCTCTGATTGAGATTAACCAGGGAATGGGGGAGAGATCTCAGTCTGTGCTCCCTCTCTCTCCGACAGAGATTAACCAGGTAATGGGGGAGAGAGAGATCTCAGTCTGTGCTCCCTCTCTGTCTCTGATAGAGATTAACCAGGTAATGGGGGAGAGATCTCAGCCTGTGCTCCCTCTCTGTCTCTGATCGAGATTAACCAGGTAATGGGGGAGAGAGAGATCTCAGTCTGTGCCCCCTCTCCGTCTCTGATAGAGATTAACCAGGTAATGGGGGAGAGAGAGATCTCAGTCTGTGCTCCCTCTCTGTCTCTGATAGAGATTAACCAGGTAATGGGGGAGAGAGAGATCTCAGTCTGTGCCCCCTCTGTGTCTCTGATAGAGATTAACCAGGTAATGGGGGAGAGATCTCAGTCTGTGCCCCCTCTGTCTCTGATAGAGATTAACCAGGTAATGGGGGAGAGAGAGATCTCAGTCTGTGCTCCCTCTCTGTCTCTGATACAGATTAACCAGGTAATGGGGGAGAGAGAGATCTCAGTCTGTGCCCCCTCTGTCTCTGATAGAGATTAACCAGGTAATGGGGGAGAGAGAGATCTCAGTCTGTGCTCCCTCTCTGTCTCTGATACAGATTAACCAGGTAATGGGGGAGAGAGAGATCTCAGTCTGTGCTCCCTCTCTGTCTCTGATAGAGATTAACCAGGTAATGGGGGAGAGATCTCAGTCTGTGCTCCCTCTCTGTCTCTGATAGAGATTAACCAGGTAATGGGGGAGAGATCTCAGTCTGTGCCCCCTCTGTGTCTCTGATAGAGATTAACCAGGTAATGGGGGAGAGAGAGATCTCAGTCTGTGCTCCCTCTCTGTCTCTGATAGAGATTAACTCGGTAATGGGGGAGAGATCTCAGTCTGTGCTCCCTCTCTGTCTCTGATAGAGATTTACTCAGTAATGGGGGAGAGATCTCAGTCTGTGCTCCCTCTGTTTCTGTGATCGAGATTAACCAGGTATAGGGGGAGGCAGAGATCTCAGTCTGTGATTGATGGGATTATAATCTGAACCCCACATTCCTGTCTACATCCAGTTAACGTTTGCCCCCTCATCAATCATGACTCTATCCCGCTCGGTCTGAATATTCATCAGAGAATCTGCTTCCAGCTTTCTTTCTGGAATAAGGTTCCACCATCCTTGGAGAGGAATCATTTCACTGGATCTCTCATCAAAAACGGGCATCCTAATTAGTTACAGCCACACTCCTCCCGAGTTCTGGATTCTCACCAAGGGTTCTCCCCACATCCACCCTTTGTAGAACTTCTCCCTTAGAATGGTGTACATTGCAATCAAGTCGCCTCTTACTCTGCTGCACCTAGTGGACACAAAGCTTCGCCTCCCCGTCCGGTCCTGGTGAGACAATCCACCCATGCCAGGCATGACGAGAATCCAGCCTCTCATTCTCTCTCGTACAGGGCGTGAGACAGGGGAATTGCAGAAGCAGGGGAAGAGGGTATCGACGGCTCACAGCACCTATCCCCGGTCTCTAACTATTCTCTGTCTGCTTCTTCCCCCCACACAGATTGTTGCCAGTGGCTCCTTCCGAGTTGCCAAGGAACCTTTGGGATTCATCAAGATCCTGGAATGGGTGAGCGATGCCGAGGTGGAACGGCTGAGGGGGTGGGGGGGGGGGGCATCGGACACCCAGCTTTCGACACACTTGCAGCTGCGCTCCCCTCCGTGCGCCCAATGCGCCGCGTTGCACGCAGTCCACTCTGCATTAAATAATTTGCGCTTTGCCTTGAGAAAGTTGAACTGTTGAGTGGCTGGAAGAATTTGAACGGAATGCAATGTGTTTCCCTGCAAACCTGCGCGCAATAAATTAAATTGCTGTTTTCATTTGTTGACTGTATGTTGTAATTGATAAATTAACTTGTTGGATGTAAATTACACCAAGCATTGCATTGAATACATTGAATTGCCTTGAATACATTAAGCTCGGGGAGGAAGTTCCAACTATTGTATAAATTATACATTCAACGGAATTATTAAATTATTAAAAATATCAAATTATAGCCTCAAATAAATGGTGAATTAAAGCACATTGTATAATTTGAACCGCATTGTACCAATTAGACAATAAATTCACTTGCGTTGAATAAATTAGACATTTTAAACCACATTGAATAAATTAACTTGTGTCGAATAAGTTAAACATTTTAACTTGCATTGAATAAATTAGACATTTCAAACCGCGTTGAATAAATTAGCATGCGTTGAATAAATTAGCATGCGTTGAATAAATTAGACATTTTAAACTGCCTTGAATACGTTAACTTGTGTCGAATAAGTTAAACATTTTAACTTGCATTGAATAAATTAGACATTTTAAACTGCGTTGAATAAATTAATTTGCGTCGAATAATTTAGACATTTTAAACTGCGTTGAATAAATTTGCTTGCATCAAATAAATTAGACGTTTTAAACCACATTGAATAAATTAACTTGTGTTGAATAAATTAACTTGCGTTGAATAAATTAGAGATTTTAACTTGCATTGAATAAATTAATTTGTGTTGAATAAATTAGACATCTTAAACCGCGTTGAATAAATTAACTTGTGTCGAATAAGTTAGACATTTTAAACTGTGTTGAATAAGTTAACTTATGTTGAATAAATTAGCCATTTTAAACCGCGTTGACTAAATTAGACATTTTAAACTGCGTTGAATAAATTTGCTTGTGTCAAATAAATTAGACATTTTGAAGTGCGTTGAATAAATGAACTTGCATTGAATAAATTAACTTGCGTGGAATAAATTTGACATCTTAAACCGCGTTGAATAAATTAACTTGTGTCGAATAAATTAGACGTTTTAAACTGCGTTGAATAAATTAGACATTTTAAACTGCTTTGAATAAATTAACTTGTGTCGAATAAATTAACTTGCATTGAATAAATTAGAGATTTTAAACAGTGTTGAATAAATTAACTTGCATTGAATAAATTAGCCATTTAAACCGTGTTGAATAAATTAACTTGTGTCGAATAAGTTACATTTTAAACTGCGATGAAAGATCACCTTGCATTGAATGAATTAACTTGCATCGAATAAGTTAGACTTTTAAACTGCGTTGAATAAATTAACTTGCGTTGAATAAATTAACTTGCGTCAAATAATTTTGACGTTTTAAACTGCATTGAATAAATTAGACATTTTAAACCGCTGTGAATAAATTAACTTGCGCCGAATAAATTAGACATTTTAAACTGCGTTGAATAAATTAGATATCTTTAACCGCGTTGAATAAATTAACTTGTGTCGAATAAATTAGACGTTTTAAACTGCGTTGAATAAATTAGATATCTTTAACCGCGTTGAATAAATTAACTTGTGTCGAATAAATTAGACGTTTTAAACTGCGTTGAATAAATTAGACATTTTAAACCGCTTTGAATAAATTAACTTGTGTTGAATAAATTAACTTGCATTGAATAAATTAGCCATTTAAACCGTGTTGAATAAATTAACTTGTGTCGAATAAGTTACATTTTAAACTGCGATGAAAGATCACCTTGCATTGAATGAATTAACTTGCATCGAATAAGTTAGACATTTTAAACTGCGTTGAATAAATTAACTTGTGTTGAATAAATTAACTTGCATTGAATAAATTAGCCATTTAAACTGCATTGAATAAATTAACTTGCGTTGAATAAATTAACCATTTAAACCGCTTTGAATAAATTAACTTGTGTTGAATAAATTAACTTGTATTGAATAAATTAGCCATTTAAACCATGTTGAATATATTAACTTGTGTCGAATAAATTAGACATTTTAAACTGCGTTGACTAAATTAACTTGCGTCAAATAATTTTGACGTTTTAAACTGCATTGAATAAATTAGACATTTTAAACCGCTTTGAATAAATTAACTTGCGCCGAATAAATTAGACATTATAAACCGCGTTGAATAAATTAGATATCTTTAACCGCGTTGAATAAATTAACTTGTGTCAAATAAATTAGACATTTTAAACTGCGTTGAATAAATTAACTTGCGCCGAATAAATTACACATTTTAAACCGCTTTGAATAAATTGTGTCGAATAAGTTAGACATTTTAAATTGCATTGAATAAATTAACTTGTGTTGAACAAATTAACTTGTGTCAAATAAATTAAACATTTTAAACCACGTTGAATAAATGAACTTGCGTCAAAAAAGTTAGACATTTTAACTTGCGTCGAATACTTATTGAGTAAATTATCTTTTAGAATAAGTGGAACTGCTTTGAATAAATTAAACTGTTTTGAATAAACTATACTTTATTGAATATATGAGCCTGCGTTGAATATATTAACCTATGTTGAACAAGTTAAACCGCATTGAATAAGTTAGATATTTTAAACCACTTTGAACAAGTTAAATTGCGTTGAATATTTATTGAGTAAATCTTTTTAAGTTGAACTGCACTGACGAAGTTAAACATTATTGAATATTTATTGTTTATAGGAGCCTGTGTTGAACATGTTAATTTGTACAGAGTACACAGGGCTGCGTGTACTCTAAGCTAATGTGAGCTTTATCAGTGAATCAATTCTGCTCCATTGAATGAATGAAGATGTTAAGCTGCAAATGTCTGGAAGCCACACTGAGTTAGAAGTGAAAAGACACTGAGTTGCTCTGAGCAAACTGTGAGATTGTTTTCCGTTTGCTCCAATCGCTGTACGGGGGCGGGGTGTCCATCATGGCAGAGATATGAATTCAACGTGTATTCTGACTGAGTTAAATGCTGCCCTCACTCTGAGAAAACTGGGGTCGGAGAGCGGCGATGGGAATTTCTGTTGGGGGAAAATGTTGGGAAGTCGGAGATGTTTGTGGTGTGTATTTGTATCAGATGGGCAGTGGGAGAGAGAGGTGGGGGGAGGGGGAGGGAGAAGGAGAGAGGGGGAGGGAGAAAGGAAGGGGTGGGGGAAATGGCACTTGACTTTGGAAGGGAATGACCAATTGGAGTGGACAACAGTGCAGCGTCAGTCTGCAGATGTTGTACAGCAGCGGGTTGTCCTTGAAGAGAGAATGCAGTCCTTTTGCATGTTTATTCAGGGCAGTATTCAGCCAGGGAGAAGAATTCTAAGTGTGGATACTGGTTCACACTGTGTGTGTGTGTGTGTGTGTGTGTGTGCGTGCGTGCGTGCGTGCGTGCGTGTGTGTGTGTGTTGCACTCTCTCTAGGCAGGATGGGGCGTGTGCCTCTGGGCGGAGGAGGGGGGACGGTGGTGTGTGTGTCTCGGGGGGAGTGGTGTATGTGTGCCTCTGGGCGGGTGATATGTGTGTGTCTCTGGGGGTTGGTGGCGTGTGTCTCTCGGGGGGTGGTGGGATGTGTGTCTCTGGGGGCTGGTGGGGTGTGTCTCTGGGGGGGTGGTGGGGTGTGTGTCTCTGGGTCGGGGGGAGTGCCTGGGCGGGGAGTGTGTGGGTGTCTCTGGGGGTGGTGGGGTTTGTGTCTCGGGGGGGTGGGGGGGTGTGTCTCTGGGGGTGGTGGGGTTTGTGTCTCGGGGGTGGTGGTGGGGTGTGTGTCTCTGTGCGGGGAATGTGTGTGTGTCTCTGGGCGGGGGGGGGGTGTCTCTTGGTGGGGGGGGTGGTGGGTCTGGCGGGGTGTGTGGGTGCCTCTAGCACCCGCTCCCTAGATACACAGGGGCTGTTATTGTCTATATTATAGAGGGAGGAGGAGCTGAATGGCCTCCTCCTGTTCCTGTGTAACAGGCTTGAGAGGGGCTGAGTGGCCTCCTCCTGTTACTATGTAACAGGCCCAAGAGGGGCTGAATGGCCTCCTCCTGTTCCTTTGTAACAGGCTTGAGAGGGGCTGAGTGGCCTCCTCCTGTTCCTGTGTAACAGGCCCGAGAGGGGCTGAATGGCCTCCTCCTGTTGCTGTGTAAGAGGCTCGAGAGGGGATGAATGGCCTCCTCCTGTTCCTGTGTAACAGGCCCGAGAGGGGCTGAATGGCCTCCTCCTGTTCCTGTGTGATGAAATGAGTGGAGGTGAATGACAGCCCAGCACGTGTTTAATAATCTGAAGCAGTTTGGAATTGTCAGACGGTGGGGATAATCCGATTGCAGTCACCGTAGAGCAGGTTTCTCCCACACAATCACCAGCTCAATTCTGTCCCATTTTACTGCCCGCTGATACAGACAGCAGGACAGCAGGGATTAGTGTGGGATCAAAGCTTTTCTCCGATTCCCATACCAACCGGGGATTTATCCGAGCAGGAGAGGGGAGAATGTGTTCCAGTTAAACACAGGGTAAATCTCCCTCCACACTGTCCCCATCAAACACTCCCAGCACAGGTACAGCACGGGGTTAGATACAGAGTAAAGCTCCCTCTACACTGTCCCCATCGAGCACTCCCAGCACAGGTACAGCACGGGGTTAGATACAGCGTAAAGCTCCCTCGACACTGTCCCCATCAAACACACCCAGGACAGGTACAGCACGGGGTTAGATACAGAGTAAAGCTCCCTCGACACTGTCCCCATCAAACACTCCCAGGACAGGTACAGCACGGGGTTAGATACAGAGTAAAGCTCCCTCTACACTGTCCCCCATCAAACACTCCCAGGACAGGTACAGCACGGGGTTAGATACAGAGTAAAGCTCCCTCTACACTGTCCCCCATCAAACACTCCCAGGACAGGTACAGCACGGGGTTAGATACAGAGTAAAGCTCCCTCTACACTGTCCCCATCAAACACTCCCAGGACAGGGACAGCCCCAAACTCAGATGACCAACAACTGATAAATTTGTGGAAAGCATTTTTGATTTAAAATGTATTTCCAGTCCCAAACCCAGGCCATTCGGCCCCTCCACTCTCTGCTCCTGTTTCTGACCCACTGTGGCGTCTTCTGACGCACCACTCCCTCTTACCCCATTCAGCTTCCCACCCATCCCCATTTAAGCAGATCAACAGTGTTGATGTGGGCAGGGTTTGGGTTGGGCAGAGACAGGCAGGGCAGGCATGGGGCTGGCAGGGAGGACGGGATGGGCAGGGGCAGAGACACACACACAAGTGGAAACACCTTCTCTGTGCCGAAACCCCCTTCATGCTTTTAAGGACCTCGATCGGGCCCTCCCTCAGCCTTTCCAGAGGAAGCTGCCCCGGCCTGTTCAAGATGTGGGATTATTTGCAACGAGGTCATCAGTTGTCATGGAAATGGAAAGGAGAATGCTGGGTCAGTGCAGAAACCCGTGTTCTGCATCTAATCCCAGATCAGCTGGCAGCCTCCAGCAGCCGTCAGCACCAGAGAACAGAGTTTCTCCAAGCAATTACACACCGCAGTCTAATCGAGGGGTTCGGGGGGGTTTATATATAGAATAACAGATACCCGGGAGTGAGTTACAGACTGGAATCGAATCGAGGGGTTCGGGGGGGTTTATATATAGAATAACAGATACCCGGGAGTGAGTTACAGACTGGAATCTAATCGAGGTGTTCAGGGGGGTTTATATATAGAATAACAGATACCCGGGAGTGAGTTACAGACTGGAATCTAATCGAGGGGTTCAGGGGGGTTTATATATAGAATAACAGATACCCGGGAGTGAGTTACAGACTGGAATCTAATCGAGGGGTTCGGGGAGGTTTATATATAGAATAACAGATACCCGGGAGTGAGTTACAGACTGGAATCTAATCGAGGGGTTCGGGTGGTTTATATATAGAATAACAGATACCCGGGAGTGAGTTACAGACTGGAGTCTAATCGAGGGGTTCGGGGTGGTTTATATATAGAATAACAGATACCCGGGAGTGAGTTACAGACTGGAATCGAATCGAGGGGTTCAGGGGGGTGGTTTATATATAGAATAACAGATACCCGGGAGTGAGTTACAGACTGGAATCTAATCGAGGGGTTCGGGGTGGTTTATATGTAGAATAACAGATACCCGGGAGCGAGTTACAGACTGGAATCTAATCGAGGGGTTCGGGGTGGTTTATATATAGAATAACAGATACCCGGGGGTGAGTTACAGACTGGAATCTAATCGAGGGGTTTGGGGGGGTTTATATATAGAATAACAGATACCCGGGAGCGAGTTACAGACTGGAATCTAATCGAGGGGTTCGGGGTGGTTTATATATAGAATAACAGATACCCGGGGGTGAGTTACAGACTGGAATCTAATCGAGGGGTTTGGGGGGGTTTATATATAGAATAACAGATACCCGGGGGTGAGTTACAGACTGGAATCGAATCGAGGGGTTCAGGGTGGTTTATATATAGAATAACAGATACCCGGGAGTGAGTTACAGACTGGAGTCTAATCGAGGGGTTCGGGGGGGTTTATATATAGAATAACAGATACCCGGGAGTGAGTTACAGACTGGAATCTAATCGAGGGGTTCGGGGGGGTTTATATATAGAATAACAGATACCCGGGAGTGAGTTACAGACTGGAATCTAATCGAGGGGTTCGGGGGGGTTTATATATAGAATAACAGATACCCGGGAGTGAGTTACAGACTGGAATCTAATCGAGGGGTTCGGGGGGGTTTATATATAGAATAACAGATACCCGGGAGTGAGTTACAGACTGGAATCTAATCGAGGGGTTCGGGGGGTTTATATGTAGAATAACAGATACCCGGGAGTGCGTTACAGACTGGAATCTAATCGAGGGGTTCGGGGGGGTTTATATATAGAATAACAGATACCCGGGAGTGAGTTACAGACTGGAATCTAATCGAGGGGTTCGGGGGGTTTATATATAGAATAACAGATACCCGGGAGTGAGTTACAGACTGGAATCCAATCGAGGGGTTCGGGGGGGTTTATATATAGAATAACAGATACCCGGGAGTGAGTTACAGACTGGAATCTAATCGAGGGGTTCGGGGGGTTTATATATAGAATAACAGATACCCGGGAGTGAGTTACAGACTGGAATCTAATCGAGGGGTTCGGGGGGTTTATATATAGAATAACAGATACCCGGGAGTGAGTTACAGACTGGAATCTAATCGAGGGGTTTCGGGGGGTTTATATATAGAATAACAGATACCCGGGAGTGAGTTACAGACTGGAATCTAATCGAGGGGTTCAGGGGGGGGTTTATATATAGAATAACAGATACCCGGGAGTGAGTTACAGACTGGAATCTAATCGAGGGGTTCGGGGGGTTTATATATAGAATAACAGATACCCGGGAGTGAGTTACAGACTGGAATCTAATCGAGGGGTTCGGGGGGGTTTATATATAGAATAACAGATACCCGGGAGTGAGTTACAGACTGGAATCTAATCGAGGGGTTCGGGGGGGTTTATATATAGAATAACAGATACCCGGGAGTGAGTTACAGACTGGAATCTAATCGAGGGGCTCAGGGGGGTTTATATATAGAATAACAGATACCCGGGAGTGAGTTACAGACTGGAATCTAATCGAGGGGTTCGGGGGGGTTGATATATAGAATAACAGATACCCGGGAGTGAGTTACAGACTGGAATCTAATCGAGGGGTTCGGGGGGGTTTATATATAGAATAACAGATACCCGGGAGTGAGTTACAGACTGGAATCTAATCGAGGGGTTCGGGGTGGTTTATATATAGAATAACAGATACCCGGGAGTGAGTTACAGACTGGAATCTAATCGAGGGGTTCGGGGGGGTTTATATATAGAATAACAGATACCCGGGAGTGAGTTACAGACTGGAATCTAATCGAGGGGTTCGGGGGGGTTTATATATAGAATAACAGATACCCGGGAGTGAGTTACAGACTGGAATCTAATCGAGGGGTTCGGGGGGGTTTATATATAGAATAACAGATACCCGGGAGTGGGTTACAGACTGGAATCTAATCGAGGGGTTCAGGGTGGTTTATATATAGAATAACAGATACCCGGGAGTGAGTTACAGACTGGAATCTAATCGAGGGGTTCGGGGGGGTTTATATATAGAATAACAGATACCCGGGAGTGAGTTACAGACTGGAATCTAATCGAGGGGTTCAGGGTGGTTTATATATAGAATAACAGATACCCGGGAGTGAGTTACAGACTGGAATCTAATCGAGGGGTTCGGGGGGGTTTATATAGAATAACAGATACCCGGGAGTGAGTTACAGAGAGGAATCTAATCGAGGGGTTCGGGGTGGTTTATATATAGAATAACAGATACCCGGGAGTGAGTTACAGAGAGGAATCTAATCGTGGGGTTCGGGGGGTTTATATATAGAATAACAGATACCCGGGAGTGAGTTACAGAGAGGAATCTAATCGAGGGGTTCGGGGGGGTTTATATATAGAATAACAGATACCCGGAGTGAGTTACAGACTGGAATCTAATCGAGGGGTTCGGGGGATTTATATATCGAATAACAGATACCCGGGAGTGAGTTACAGAGAGGAATCTAATCGAGGGGCTCGGCGTGGTTTATATATAGAATAACAGATACCCGGGAGTGAGTTACAGACTGGAATCTAATCGAGGGGTTCGGGGGGGTTTATATATAGAATAACAGATACCTGGGAGTGAGTTACAGACTGGAATCTAATCGAGGGGTTCGGGGGGGTTTATATATAGAATAACAGATACCCGGGAGTGAGTTACAGACTGGAATCTAATCGAGGGGTTCAGGGTGGTTTATATATAGAATAACAGATACCCGGGAGTGAGTTACAGACTGGAATCTAATCGAGGGGTTCGGGGGGGTTTATATATAGAATAACAGATACCCGGGAGTGAGTTACAGACTGGAATCTAATCGAGGCGTTCGGGGTGGTTTATATATAGAATAACAGATACCCGGGTGTGAGTTACAGGCTGGAATCTAATCGAGGTGTTCGGGGGGGTTTATATATAGAATAACAGATACCCGGGAGTGAGTTACAGACTGGAAACTAATCGAGGGGTTCGGGGGGGTTTATATACAGAATAACAGATACCCGGGAGTGAGTTACAGACTGGAATCTAATCGAGGGTTTCGGGGTGGTTTATATATAGAATAACAGATACCCGGGAGTGAGTTACAGACTGGAATCTAATCGAGGGGTTCAGGGGGGGTTTATATATAGAATAACAGATACCCGGGAGTGAGTTACAGACTGGAATCTAATCGAGGGGTTCGGGGGGTTTATATATAGAATAACAGATTCCCGGGAGTGAGTTACAGACTGGAATCTAATCGAGGGGTTCGGGGTGGTTTATATATAGAATAACAGATACCCGGGGGTGAGTTACAGACTGGAATCTAATCGAGGGGTTTGGGGGGCTTTATATATAGAATAACAGATACCCGGGGGTGAGTTACAGACTGGAATCGAATCGAGGGGTTCAGGGTGGTTTATATATAGAATAACAGATACCCGGGAGTGAGTTACAGACTGGAGTCTAATCGAGGGGTTCGGGGGGGTTTATATATAGAATAACAGATACCCGGGAGTGAGTTACAGACTGGAATCTAATCGAGGGGTTCGGGGGGGTTTATATATAGAATAACAGATACCCGGGAGTGAGTTACAGACTGGAATCTAATCGAGGGGTTCGGGGGGGTTTATATATAGAATAACAGATACCCGGGAGTGAGTTACAGACTGGAATCTAATCGAGGGGTTCGGGGGGGTTTATATATAGAATAACAGATACCCGGGAGTGAGTTACAGACTGGAATCTAATCGAGGGGTTCGGGGGGTTTATATGTAGAATAACAGATACCCGGGAGTGCGTTACAGACTGGAATCTAATCGAGGGGTTCGGGGGGGTTTATATATAGAATAACAGATACCCGGGAGTGAGTTACAGACTGGAATCTAATCGAGGGGTTCGGGGGGTTTATATATAGAATAACAGATACCCGGGAGTGAGTTACAGACTGGAATCCAATCGAGGGGTTCGGGGGGGTTTATATATAGAATAACAGATACCCGGGAGTGAGTTACAGACTGGAATCTAATCGAGGGGTTCGGGGGGTTTATATATAGAATAACAGATACCCGGGAGTGAGTTACAGACTGGAATCTAATCGAGGGGTTCGGGGGGTTTATATATAGAATAACAGATACCCGGGAGTGAGTTACAGACTGGAATCTAATCGAGGGGTTTCGGGGGGTTTATATATAGAATAACAGATACCCGGGAGTGAGTTACAGACTGGAATCTAATCGAGGGGTTCAGGTGGGGGTTTATATATAGAATAACAGATACCCGGGAGTGAGTTACAGACTGGAATCTAATCGAGGGGTTCGGGGGGTTTATATATAGAATAACAGATACCCGGGAGTGAGTTACAGACTGGAATCTAATCGAGGGGTTCGGGGGGGTTTATATATAGAATAACAGATACCCGGGAGTGAGTTACAGACTGGAATCTAATCGAGGGGTTCGGGGGGGTTTATATATAGAATAACAGATACCCGGGAGTGAGTTACAGACTGGAATCTAATCGAGGGGTTCAGGGGGGTTTATATATAGAATAACAGATACCCGGGAGTGAGTTACAGACTGGAATCTCATCGAGGGGTTCGGGGGGGTTTATATATAGAATAACAGATACCCGGGAGTGAGTTACAGACTGGAATCTAATCGAGGGGTTCGGGGGGGTTTATATATAGAATAACAGATACCCGGGAGTGAGTTACAGACTGGAATCTAATCGAGGGGTTCGGGGTGGTTTATATATAGAATAACAGATACCCGGGAGTGAGTTACAGACTGGAATCTAATCGAGGGGTTCGGGGGGGTTTATATATAGAATAACAGATACCCGGGAGTGAGTTACAGACTGGAATCTAATCGAGGGGTTCGGGGGGGTTTATATATAGAATAACAGATACCCGGGAGTGAGTTACAGACTGGAATCTAATCGAGGGGTTCGGGGGGGTTTATATATAGAATAACAGATACCCGGGAGTGGGTTACAGACTGGAATCTAATCGAGGGGTTCAGGGTGGTTTATATATAGAATAACAGATACCCGGGAGTGAGTTACAGACTGGAATCTAATCGAGGGGTTCGGGGGGGTTTATATATAGAATAACAGATACCCGGGAGTGAGTTACAGACTGGAATCTAATCGAGGGGTTCAGGGTGGTTTATATATAGAATAACAGATACCCGGGAGTGAGTTACAGACTGGAATCTAATCGAGGGGTTCGGGGGGGTTTATATATAGAATAACAGATACCCGGGAGTGAGTTACAGACTGGAATCTAATCGAGGGGTTCGGGGGGGTTTATATAGAATAACAGATACCCGGGAGTGAGTTACAGAGAGGAATCTAATCGAGGGGTTCGGGGTGGTTTATATATAGAATAACAGATACCCGGGAGTGAGTTACAGAGAGGAATCTAATCGTGGGGTTCGGGGGGGTTTATATATAGAATAACAGATACCCGGAGTGAGTTACAGACCGGAATCTAATCGAGGGGCTCGGCGTGGTTTATATATAGAATAACAGATACCCGGGAGTGAGTTACAGACTGGAATCTAATCGAGGGGTTCGGGGGGGTTTATATATAGAATAACAGAGACCCGGGAGTGAGTTACAGACTGGAATCTAATCGAGGGGTTCGGGGGGGGTTTATATATAGAATAACAGATACCCAGGAGTGAGTTACAGACTGGAATCTAATCGAGGGGTTTGGGGGGGGTTTATATATAGAATAACAGATACCTGGGAGTGAGTTACAGACTGGAATCTAATCGAGGGGTTCGGGGGGGTTTATATATAGAATAACAGATACCCGGGAGTGAGTTACAGACTGGAATCTAATCGAGGGGTTCAGGGTGGTTTATATATAGAATAACAGATACCCGGGAGTGAGTTACAGACTGGAATCTAATCGAGGGGTTCGGGGGGGTTTATATATAGAATAACAGATACCCGGGAGTGAGTTACAGACTGGAATCTAATCGAGGCGTTCGGGGTGGTTTATATATAGAATAACAGATACCCGGGTGTGAGTTACAGGCTGGAATCTAATCGAGGTGTTCGGGGGGGTTTATATATAGAATAACAGATACCCGGGAGTGAGTTACAGACTGGAAACTAATCGAGGGGTTCGGGGGGGTTTATATACAGAATAACAGATACCCGGGAGTGAGTTACAGACTGGAATCTAATCGAGGGTTTCGGGGTGGTTTATATATAGAATAACAGATACCCGGGAATGAGTTACAGACTGGAATCTAATCGAGGGGTTCGGGGGGGGTTTATATATAGAATAACAGATACCCGGGAGTGAGTTACAGACTGGAATCTAATCGAGGGGTTCGGGGGGTTTATATATAGAATAACAGATTCCCGGGAGTGAGTTACAGACTGGAATCTAATCGAGGGGTTCGGGGTGGTTTATATATAGAATAACAGATACCCGGGAGTGAGTTACAGACTGGAATCTAATCGAGGGGTTCAGGGTGGTTTATATATAGAATAACAGATACCCAGGAGTGAGTTACAGACTGGAATCTAATCGAGGGGTTCAGGGTGGTTTATATATAGAATAACAGATACCCGGGAGTGAGTTACAGACTGGAATCTAATCGAGGGGTCCGGGGTGGTTTATATATAGAATAACAGATACCCGGGAGTGAGTTACCGACTGGAATCTAATCGAGGGGTTCGGGGGGGTTTATATATAGAATAACAGATACCCGGGAGTGAGTTACAGACTGGAATCTAATCGAGGGGTTCGGGGTGGTTTATATATAGAATAACAGATACCCGGGAGTGAGTTACAGACTGGAATCTAATCGAGGGGTCCGGGGTGGTTTATATATAGAATAACAGATACCCAGGAGTGAGTTACAGACTGGAATCTAATCGAGGGGTTCAGGGTGGTTTATATATAGAATAACAGATACCCGGGAGTGAGTTACAGACTGGAATCTAATCGAGGGGTTCGGGGGGTGTTTATATATAGAATAACAGATACCCGGGAGTGAGTTACAGACTGGAATCTAATCGAGGGGTTCGGGGGGGTTTATATATAGAATAACAGATACCCGGGAGTGAGTTACAGACTGGAATCTAATCGAGGGGTTCAGGGGGGTTTATATATAGAATAACAGATACCCGGGAGTGAGTTACAGACTGGAATCTAATCGAGAGGTTCGGGGGGGTTTATATATAGAATAACAGATACCCGGGAGTGAGTTACAGACTGGAATCTAATCGAGGGGTTCGGGGGGGGTTGATATATAGAATAACAGATACCCGGGAGTGAGTTACAGACTGGAATCTAATCGAGGGGTTCGGGGGGGTTTATATAGAATAACAGATACCCGGGAGTGAGTTACAGAGAGGAATCTAATCGAGGGGTTCGGGGTGGTTTATATATAGAATAACAGATACCCGGGAGTGAGTTACCGACTGGAATCTAATCGAGGGATTCAGGGGGGGGTTTATATATAGAATAACAGATACCCGGGAGTGAGTTACAGACTGGAATCTAATCGAGGGGTTCGGGGTGGTTTACATATAGAATAACAGATACCCGGGAGTGAGTTACAGACTGGAATCTAATCGAGGGGTTCAGGGGGGGGTTTATATATAGAATAACAGATACCCGGGAGTGAGTTACAGAGAGGAATCTAATCGAGGGGTTCAGGGGGGGGTTTATTTATAGAATAACAGATACCCGGGAGTGAGTTACAGAGAGGAATCTAATCGAGGGGTTCGGGGGGTTTATATATAGAATAACAGATACCCGGGAGTGAGTTACAGAGAGGAATCTAATCGAGGGGTTCGGGGGGGTTTATATATAGAATAACAGATACCCGGGAGTGAGTTACAGACTGGAATCTAATCGAGGGGTTCGGGGGGGTTTATATATAGAATAACAGATACCCGGGAGTGAGTTACAGACTGGAATCTAATCGAGGGGTTCGGGGGGGTTTATATATAGAATAACAGATACCCGGGAGTGAGTTACAGACTGGAATCTAATCGAGGGGTTCGGGGGGGTTTATATATAGAATAACAGATACCCGGGAGTGAGTTACAGACTGGAATCTAATCGAGGGGTTCGGGGGGGTTTATATAGAATAACAGATACCCGGGAGTGAGTTACAGAGAGGAATCTAATCGAGGGGTTCGGGGTGGTTTATATATAGAATAACAGATACCCGGGAGTGAGTTACAGAGAGGAATCTAATCGTGGGGTTCGGGGGGTTTATATATAGAATAACAGATACCCGGGAGTGAGTTACAGAGAGGAATCTAATCGAGGGGTTCGGGGGGGGTTTATATATAGAATAACAGATACCCAGGAGTGAGTTACAGACTGGAATCTAATCGAGGGGTTCGGGGGGGTTTATATATAGAATAACAGATACCCGGGAGTGAGTTACAGACTGGAATCTAATCGAGGGGTTCAGGGTGGTTTATATATAGAATAACAGATACCCAGGAGTGAGTTACAGACTGGAATCTAATCGAGGGGTTCAGGGTGGTTTATATATAGAATAACAGATACCCGGGAGTGAGTTACAGACTGGAATCTAATCGAGGGGTCCGGGGTGGTTTATATATAGAATAACAGATACCCGGGAGTGAGTTACCGACTGGAATCTAATCGAGGGGTTCGGGGGGGTTTATATATAGAATAACAGATACCCGGGAGTGAGTTACAGACTGGAATCTAATCGAGGGGTTCGGGGTGGTTTATATATAGAATAACAGATACCCGGGAGTGAGTTACAGACTGGAATCTAATCGAGGGGTCCGGGGTGGTTTATATATAGAATATCAGATACCCAGGAGTGAGTTACAGACTGGAATCTAATCGAGGGGTTCAGGGTGGTTTATATATAGAATAACAGATACCCGGGAGTGAGTTACAGACTGGAATCTAATCGAGGGGTTCGGGGGGTGTTTATATATAGAATAACAGATACCCGGGAGTGAGTTACAGACTGGAATCTAATCGAGGGGTTCGGGGGGGTTTATATATAGAATAACAGATACCCGGGAGTGAGTTACAGACTGGAATCTAATCGAGGGGTTCAGGGGGGTTTATATATAGAATAACAGATACCCGGGAGTGAGTTACAGACTGGAATCTAATCGAGAGGTTCGGGGGGGTTTATATATAGAATAACAGATACCCGGGAGTGAGTTACAGACTGGAATCTAATCGAGGGGTTCGGGGGAGGTTGATATATAGAATAACAGATACCCGGGAGTGAGTTACAGACTGGAATCTAATCGAGGGGTTCGGGGGTGTTTATATAGAATAACAGATACCCGGGAGTGAGTTACAGAGAGGAATCTAATCGAGGGGTTCGGGGTGGTTTATATATAGAATAACAGATACCCGGGAGTGAGTTACCGACTGGAATCTAATCGAGGGGTTCAGGGGGGGGTTTATATATAGAATAACAGATACCCGGGAGTGAGTTACAGACTGGAATCTAATCGAGGGGTTCGGGGTGGTTTATATATAGAATAACAGATACCCGGGAGTGAGTTACAGACTGGAATCTAATCGAGGGGTTCGGGGGGGGTTGATATATAGAATAACAGATACCCGGGAGTGAGTTACAGACTGGAATCTAATCGAGGGGTTCGGGGGGGTTTATATAGAATAACAGATACCCGGGAGTGAGTTACAGAGAGGAATCTAATCGAGGGGTTCGGGGTGGTTTATATATAGAATAACAGATACCCGGGAGTGAGTTACCGACTGGAATCTAATCGAGGGATTCAGGGGGGGGTTTATATATAGAATAACAGATACCCGGGAGTGAGTTACAGACTGGAATCTAATCGAGGGGTTCGGGGTGGTTTACATATAGAATAACAGATACCCGGGAGTGAGTTACAGACTGGAATCTAATCGAGGGGTTCAGGGGGGGGTTTATATATAGAATAACAGATACCCGGGAGTGAGTTACAGAGAGGAATCTAATCGAGGGGTTCAGGGGGGGGTTTATTTATAGAATAACAGATACCCGGGAGTGAGTTACAGAGAGGAATCTAATCGAGGGGTTCGGGGGGTTTATATATAGAATAACAGATACCCGGGAGTGAGTTACAGAGAGGAATCTAATCGAGGGGTTCGGGGGGGTTTATATATAGAATAACAGATACCCGGGAGTGAGTTACAGACTGGAATCTAATCGAGGGGTTCGGGGGGGTTTATATATAGAATAACAGATACCCGGGAGTGAGTTACAGACTGGAATCTAATCGAGGGGTTCGGGGGGGTTTATATATAGAATAACAGATACCCGGGAGTGAGTTACAGACTGGAATCTAATCGAGGGGTTCGGGGGGGTTTATATATAGAATAACAGATACCCGGGAGTGAGTTACAGACTGGAATCTAATCGAGGGGTTCGGGGGGGTTTATATAGAATAACAGATACCCGGGAGTGAGTTACAGAGAGGAATCTAATCGAGGGGTTCGGGGTGGTTTATATATAGAATAACAGATACCCGGGAGTGAGTTACAGAGAGGAATCTAATCGTGGGGTTCGGGGGGTTTATATATAGAATAACAGATACCCGGGAGTGAGTTACAGAGAGGAATCTAATCGAGGGGTTCGGGGGGGGTTTATATATAGAATAACAGATACCCAGGAGTGAGTTACAGACTGGAATCTAATCGAGGGGTTCGGGGGGGTTTATATATAGAATAACAGATACCCGGGAGTGAGTTACAGACTGGAATCTAATCGAGGGGTTCAGGGTGGTTTATATATAGAATAACAGATACCCAGGAGTGAGTTACAGACTGGAATCTAATCGAGGGGTTCAGGGTGGTTTATATATAGAATAACAGATACCCGGGAGTGAGTTACAGACTGGAATCTAATCGAGGGGTCCGGGGTGGTTTATATATAGAATAACAGATACCCGGGAGTGAGTTACCGACTGGAATCTAATCGAGGGGTTCGGGGGGGTTTATATATAGAATAACAGATACCCGGGAGTGAGTTACAGACTGGAATCTAATCGAGGGGTTCGGGGTGGTTTATATATAGAATAACAGATACCCGGGAGTGAGTTACAGACTGGAATCTAATCGAGGGGTCCGGGGTGGTTTATATATAGAATATCAGATACCCAGGAGTGAGTTACAGACTGGAATCTAATCGAGGGGTTCAGGGTGGTTTATATATAGAATAACAGATACCCGGGAGTGAGTTACAGACTGGAATCTAATCGAGGGGTTCGGGGGGTGTTTATATATAGAATAACAGATACCCGGGAGTGAGTTACAGACTGGAATCTAATCGAGGGGTTCGGGGGGGTTTATATATAGAATAACAGATACCCGGGAGTGAGTTACAGACTGGAATCTAATCGAGGGGTTCAGGGGGGTTTATATATAGAATAACAGATACCCGGGAGTGAGTTACAGACTGGAATCTAATCGAGAGGTTCGGGGGGGTTTATATATAGAATAACAGATACCCGGGAGTGAGTTACAGACTGGAATCTAATCGAGGGGTTCGGGGGAGGTTGATATATAGAATAACAGATACCCGGGAGTGAGTTACAGACTGGAATCTAATCGAGGGGTTCGGGGGTGTTTATATAGAATAACAGATACCCGGGAGTGAGTTACAGAGAGGAATCTAATCGAGGGGTTCGGGGTGGTTTATATATAGAATAACAGATACCCGGGAGTGAGTTACCGACTGGAATCTAATCGAGGGGTTCAGGGGGGGGTTTATATATAGAATAACAGATACCCGGGAGTGAGTTACAGACTGGAATCTAATCGAGGGGTTCGGGGTGGTTTATATATAGAATAACAGATACCCGGGAGTGAGTTACAGACTGGAATCTAATCGAGGGGTTCAGGGGGGGGTTTATATATAGAATAACAGATACCCGGGAGTGAGTTACAGAGAGGAATCTAATCGAGGGGTTCAGGGGGGGGTTTATTTATAGAATAACAGATACCCGGGAGTGAGTTACAGAGAGGAATCTAATCGAGGGGTTCGGGGGGTTTATATATAGAATAACAGATACCCGGGAGTGAGTTACAGAGAGGAATCTAATCGAGGGGTTCGGGGGGGTTTATATATAGAATAACAGATACCCGGGAGTGAGTTACAGACTGGAATCTAATCGAGGGGTTCGGGGGGGTTTATATATAGAATAACAGATACCCGGGAGTGAGTTACAGACTGGAATCTAATCGAGGGGTTCGGGGGGGTTTATATATAGAATAACAGATACCCGGGAGTGAGTTACAGACTGGAATCTAATCGAGGGGTTCGGGGGGGTTTATATATAGAATAACAGATACCCGGGAGTGAGTTACAGACTGGAATCTAATCGAGGGATTCGGGGGGGTTTATATAGAATAACAGATACCCGGGAGTGAGTTACAGAGAGGAATCTAATCGAGGGGTTCGGGGTGGTTTATATATAGAATAACAGATACCCGGGAGTGAGTTACAGAGAGGAATCTAATCGTGGGGTTCGGGGGGTTTATATATAGAATAACAGATACCCGGGAGTGAGTTACAGAGAGGAATCTAATCGAGGGGTTCGGGGGGGTTTATATATAGAATAACAGATACCCGGAGTGAGTTACAGACTGGAATCTAATCGAGGGGTTCGGGGGGGTTTATATATCGAATAACAGATACCCGGGAGTGAGTTACAGACCGGAATCTAATCGAGGGGCTCGGCGTGGTTTATATATAGAATAACAGATACCCGGGAGTGAGTTACAGACTGGAATCTAATCGAGGGGTTCGGGGGGGTTTATATATAGAATAACAGAGACCCGGGAGTGAGTTACAGACTGGAATCTAATCGAGGGGTTCGGGGGGGGTTTATATATAGAATAACAGATACCCAGGAGTGAGTTACAGACTGGAATCTAATCGAGGGGTTTGGGGGCGGTTTATATATAGAATAACAGATACCTGGGAGTGAGTTACAGACTGGAATCTAATCGAGGGGTTTGGGGGGGGTTTATATATAGAATAACAGATACCTGGGAGTGAGTTACAGACTGGAATCTAATCGAGGGGTTCGGGGTGGTTTATATATAGAATAACAGATACCCGAGAGTGAGTTACAGACTGGAATCTAATCGAGGGGTTCGGGGTGGTTTATATATAGAATAACAGATACCCGGGAGTGAGTTACAGACTGGAATCTAATCGAGGGGTTCGGGGTGGTTTATATATAGAATAACAGATACCCGAGAGTGAGTTACAGACTGGAATCTAATCGAGGGGTTCGGGGTGGTTTATATATAGAATAACAGATACCCGGGAGTGAGTTACAGACTGGAATCTAATCGAGGGGTTCGGGGTGGTTTATATATAGAATAACAGATACCCGAGAGTGAGTTACAGACTGGAATCTAATCGAGGGGTTCGGGGTGGTTTATATATAGAATAACAGATACCCGGGAGTGAGTTACAGACTGGAATCTAATCGAGGGGTTCGGGGTGGTTTCTATATAGAATAACAGATACCCGGGAGTGAGTTACAGACTGGAATCTAATCGAGGGGTTCGGGGGGGGTTTATATATAGAATAACAGATACCCGAGAGTGAGTTACAGACTGGAATCTAATCGAGGGGTTCGGGGTGGTTTATATATAGAATAACACATACCCGGGAGTGAGTTACAGACTGGAATCTAATCGAGCGGTTCGGGGTGGTTTATATATAGAATAACAGATACCCGGGAGTGAGTTACAGACTGGAATCTAATCGAGGGGTTCGGGGGGGTTTATATATAGAATAACAGATGCCCGGGAGTGAGTTACAGACTGGAATCTAATCGAGGGGTTCGGGGTGGTTTATATATAGAATAACAGATACCCGGGAGTGAGTTACAGACTGGAATCTAATCGAGGGGTTCAGGGGGGTTTATATATAGAATAACAGATACCCGGGAGTGAGTTACAGACTGGAATCTAATCGAGGGGTTCGGGGTGGGTTAAATATAGAATAACAGATACACGGGAATGAGTTACAGACTGGAATCTAATCGAGGGGTTTGTGGTGTTTTATATATAGAATCACAGATACCCGGGAGTGAGTTACAGACCGGAATCTAATCGAGGGGCTCGGCGTGGTTTATATATAGACTAATAGATACCCGGGAGTGAGTTACAGACTGGAATCTAATTGAGGGGTTCGGGGGGTTTATATATCGAATAACAGATACCCAGGAGTGAGTTACAGACTGGAATCTAATCGAGGGTTCAGAGTGGTTTATATATAGAATAACAGATACCCAGGAGTGAGTTGCAGACTGGAATCTAATCGAGGGTTCGGTGTGGTTTATATCCAGGATAACAGATACCCGGAAGTGAGTTACAGACTGGAATCTAATCGAGGGGTTCGGGGTGGTTTATATTTCGAATAACAGATATCCGGGAGTGAGTTACAGACCGGAATCTAATCGAGGGGTTCGGGGTGGTCTATATATAGAGTACCAGATACCCGGGAGTGAGTTACACACTGGAATCTAATCGAGGGGTTCGGGGGGTTTATATATCGAGTAACAGATACCCGGGAGTGAATTACAGACTGGAATCTAATCGAGGGGTTCGGGATGGTTGAGATATAGAACAACAGATACCCGGGAGTGAGTTACAGACTGGAATCTAATCGAGGTGTTTGGGGTGGTTTATATATTGAACAACAGATACCCGAGAGTGAGTTACAGACTGGAATCTAATCGAGGGGTTCGGGAGGTTTATATATAGAATAACAGATACCCGGGAGTGAGTTACAGACTGGAATCTAATCGAGGGGTTCGGGGGGTTTATATATAGAATAACAGATACCCGGGAGTGCGTTACAGACAGGAATCTAATCGAGGGGTTCAGGGGGGTTTATATATAGAATAACAGATACCCGGGAGTGCGTTACAGACTGGAATCTAATCGACGGGTTCAGGGGGGTTTATGTATAGAATAACAGATACCCGGGAGTGCGTTACAGACTGGAATCTAATCGAGGGGTTCGGGGTGGTTTATATATAGAATAACAGATACCCTGGAGTGAGTTACAGACTGGAATCTAATCGAGGGGTTTGGGGTGGTTTATATACAGAATAACAGATACCCGGGAGTGAGTTACAGACCGGAATCTAATCGAGGGGTTTGGGGTGGTTTATATATAGAATAACAGATACCCGGGAGTGAGTTACAGACTGGAATCGAATCGAGGGGTTTGGGGTGGTTTATATATAGAATAACAGATACCCGGGAGTGAGTTACAGACTGGAATCTAATCGAGGTGTTCA
>NW_027591934.1:0-68322 GCF_964213995.1 Mustelus asterias | reverse complement strand
AGGTCAGAATTTTACAATTACAGCTTTCAAAAAAACAACAAGAATGGACTTTCGTCATTCTCATGCTCGAGAACGTGAATTGGAAAGGGCTCCGGGATGATTCAATCTCTTTGTCTGTGTTAAACTCACCCTTCAGAGATGGATAGAGATCTCTGAAATGATAGAAATACCTTGTATCCCAGAAAGAGAATCTGTGTTTTTATTTGTATCAGTATTGTGAGATTGCACGATTCACATTGGTCATTATTGCAGGAAAAACAATAATAGTAACATCCAGGCTTTTATACAATTTCCAGATGCATTTGCACAGTCGATGGAAAGGGATATTTTTAATGTGCTTGTTCAATGAGTGGAATTAATATCAGTCAGCATGGGAACAAGTTGTCTTTGTATGTTCTTAGTTACTGTCAGCTGAACAAATTCACACTGTATTCCTTCCAGTGCTGATTCTGGAACAGAATATATTTTAACTGAATATTTTGAACTCACATTCAGCTCAATCAGTAATTAAATTCCCAGCAATTTATCATTAATCTCTCTGGTGTCAGTAACGGAGAACTTTCTGCCCATCACCATAAATGTTGTAAGAATAAAAGAACAAGGAATTGGAATACATGGGGGGCAATATTGCCATTGCATTGTGCCCATTTTCAGGTGCGACGAGGTGGTAAAGTCGGGTGTAAAGCACTGAGCGTGATTGGCACCGGTTTTCGCGACCAGTGCCATTTTACGAGCGCTGGATTTCCGACACCATCAGCCTCCCAGCGGAAATGGGCGGGAGGCAGGTTAATATATGGAAATTTATTATAATGCTATTTTACATCTGTTTAGCGAGCCCGGCACTCAGTAGTCCAGGCCCGCCTCCCGTTATGACCTTGCTAGGAAAGGTTCATGCCGGATAGAGATCTCTGAAATGATGGAAATACCTTGTATCCCAGAAAGAGAATCTGTGTCTTTATTTGTATCGGTGTTGTGAGAATGCATGATTCACATTAAGGCATGCTGCCTGGCTTTTCATTGGTATAGGGATGATTGTTGTCTTCTTGAAGCAGGTAGGGACCTCAGATCGGTATAAGGAGAGGTTAAAGATGTCTGCGAATACCCCTGCCATCTGGTCAGTGTAGGGTCTGAATGCTTGTCTGGATACCCCATCCGGACCAGTTGCTTTCCATGGGTTGACTCTCATGAAGGCCGATGTCATGCCTGCGATGTGACCTTGCATACCGGTTCCACTGAGGTCGTCGGGGTGAAAGGCGTGCTCTCGCTAACCTCTTTCTCAAAAGAGGCATAGACTACATTGAGCTCTTTGGGGAGGGGTGCATTGCTGCCAATGATTCTACTCATCTTCACCTTGTAACCTGTTAGATCTTACAGGCCTTGCCATAATCAATGAGTGTTCATGTGGCTAGCCTGGGATTCTTGCTTGTTCCAGTATTGTCTCTTAGCATCTTTGATGGTTCTCCATAGATCGTATTGGATTTCTTGGATAGGCAAGGGTCACCTGACTTGAATGCCTCAGACCTGGACTTGAGTAAGCAGTGGATATCCCTGTTCATCCATGATTTCCTGTTGGGAAACACTCGGATTAGCTTCTTTGGCACACAGTATTCAACAGTCTTCTAACAGTAATGAAGTCTGGTACTGCAGTGGCCAACTCATTCAGGTTAGTCACTGAGTTCTTGAATGTTGACCAGTCCAGTGACTTGAAGCAGTCCGTAGGAGATCATCCAATTCCTCAGACCAACATTACACGAGTTTCTTTATTGGATTCTCCCATTTCAGTTTTGTTTGTAAGCTGGGAGCAGGAGTACAGGAGACGTGTTGATGGTATATTGGTGGGACACTCCTAAGCTTGGCCTAGTTGAAGTCCCCGGCCACAATGAACAAAGCCTCGGGATGTTTTGTCCCAAGGCTATTTGTGGTGGTATATATTTCTTCCAGCACAGTCTTCATGTCCATATGGGGTGAGATGTAAACTGCTGTCAGGATAACAGAGGTGAACTCCCACGGCAGGTAGTAGGGGTGGCATTTCATGTCAGATACTCTTGGTCCAGGCAGCAGAAACTCGCCAGTATTGTTACGTCTGAGCACCCAGAAGTGTTGATTAGAAGGCAGGCTCCACCTCCCCTAGCCTTGCCTGAGGCTGCCGTGCAGACCACTTGCTGGATTGAGAGACCCTCCGGTTATAGGGCACAGTCTGATGGGGCGGGATTGAGCCATGTCTCCGTGAAACAGAGTCCACACCAATCTCTCAGTTCCCTTTGGAAAGTGAGTCTGGCTTTAAATTCATCTCGCTTGTTTTCCAGAGATTGGACATTTGCCGGGAGTAAGCTGGGGAGGGGGGTTTGGTACCACGTTGTTTCAATCTCACCGGCAGACCTGTGCATTTCCCATGCTTCTGGATGAGTGGCTGCTTCCGGTCAGGCCCTGGGGTCGGTGTGAGCAGACTACGGTATCACGGGTATAGGTGCGTCCAGTGAGGTTCTTCACGTTGGTCGGTGTGTGGGTAGAGGATTGGTTGCCATGATTGTGGTTTCACCTCGGCAGTCGGGTCTGCTTGGTCAAGCATTCCGGGTCGCTGTCGGGCTGAGAATTGACTTCAGAGGTCGGAGGATGTCCAGATGACCAGTAACTGGATGGTGTCTCTGGAGTCGAGGTCACAGATGAGCTGATGGCTGGGTCCACGTATAGGGTTCTTCAGGACTCTGCCAGGTCAGGGTCTCCCTTCGGAGGTCGAAGGATTTTGAGATTTCCAGGTAGATTTAAAAGAGCAGTATTAGTCATTTTTAAACGGTGGGAATTGATTTTTAGAAATGTGGGGCGATTATAAAGTGGGGCAGGGTTGGAGGGAATGCTTGGGCCCTGCAGAGAGTCGCAATGCTCCGGGTCGGTGGGGTTGGGGGCCGGTGGAGTGAGGGCCCGAGCTCCGGAGTTGCTGCGCTGTTCAGTGGGGGTGGTTGGGGACGGGTGGAGTGAAGGTCCCGGTTCCGAAATTGCTGTGCCGGCCGTCGGGCCCACGGGGTCCGGGTCGCTTACAGGTCAGGAGTCTTTGCAGTTCGGAGGATCACCAAATCTGTAAGAGATTTTAAAAGAGCTTATTGGATAGTTTAAAAGAGTTCGGGTACAGTTTTAGGAGCTTAGAACAAGACTGAAAGATGGTCTCAGTGGATATGCTGGGAACAGCTCGCAAGAGGCTGCATCGCTCCAGCGCCATCTTGAAATGGAGGGGTTGAGCACAAAGAAGAACTTGTTATAAATATGAGGCAGTGTCAGAGCAGGAGCCAATGTAGATCAGAGAGCACAGGGTGATGGCTGAGCGAGACTTGGTGTGAGAATAAGATCTTTAAATGAAAATATCCAAACACAAATTCTTTCCCTAGTTTCCAGTAATAGCTATCCCTATTCTTCTGTGAATGAGCAGCTCCTTCCCAATCACTGCAGAATTCCCAAATTCACCAAGTTCCCACTTTAGAATCTTACAGTTCACTCTGTATCCACCTCAGCCTTTTCCTTCATCACCCATTTCCACCTCACTCTCATTCTGATCTCACCCTGCTCCTCACTCACTCTCATTCTGATCTCACTCTGCTCCTCACTCACTCCATTCCCTTCTCATTCTATCCTTCCCTCCCTCCATTCCCTCCTCACTCTGGCCTTCCCTCCCTCCATTCCCTCCTCACTCTGGCCTTCCCTCCCTCCATTCCCTCCTCACTCTGTCCTTTCCTCCCTCCATTCCCTCCTCACTCTGTCCATTCCTCCCTCCATTCCCTCCTCACTCTATTTCAGTTTCACTCGTGCTCTCAGCTCAATCTTGAACTCTCCCCCACCTCCCTTTAGAAATCTCTCTCTCTGTATCACCCCCTCTCATCAGGGGGTGCTGCAGCACATCCTCTGGTGGGAGGCTCTCATTACAGTGTGACCTTTTGACATTGGCAGCTTCCAATAACAGTGTGGCTTCAGGAAATTTCAGAGGGAAAAGTTGTCAGGAAATTTGTACAGATTCCGAATATATTTTATTAGTCTGTGCTCTTTACTCGACAAAACATTTCAGCAGATTTGACACTCAAATGATGCGGGATGAAGACAATGGAAAAGTCTCGCTCACTGTTCCATCAGTATAGAGAATCTAAGTTTCACTTAAACCGCAGTATCGGAGTCCAGGAGATTCACACACACACTCACTCACATTAACGCACACACTCGCACACGCACACACACAGACACACACACACACTCATGCACATACACACACTCGCATCACACTCATACATACACACAGACTCATCCACAACACACACTCACACACAATCAGAAGCACTCACACACACAGAACACACACGTACACACACAAACACACACACTCACTCACACACACACACGCACACAAAACTGTTATGAGATTTTTCAGCACCCAACAGGACAGTTAATCCATTGAAGGTTGATCCAAGGATAAAAGCTATGGGGAAAGGAGAGGGAAATGGATGTGAGTGGATCATTCTTTTAACAGCAAGAGCAGATGTGAGAAGTTGAATGGTCCCTTTTCTGTCGCCAGTTCCATGATGTTTCTATTCCAGTGTTTGTGCTGGTGTTTATCAAGTGTGAATAAAACAATTCTGTTTTTCTTTCACTCATCGAGATTTCATGCATGTCTAATCTGTTTCCTCCAATTACTGGAACTAATAACAATGTTTATGTAAGCCTCATGGTCTCAGAGGGTGTCACTCACCTGTATTAATAAAAGGTTCCACTGAGTGAGTGAGCTCAGAGAGTCAATGAAAATTAAAGGACAATAGAGTTCATCACAGAACATGGTTCAGGTGGATCTACTCTTTCTGGCCAATGATGTCGCACCCGTTTACTATCACATCCTTGGAGTGGTTGGAGTTCTATGTAAGTTATTATAACCATTGCTGGTTTGACTGCTCTAATAGTGGAACTTGTTGGTGTTGAATTTGTTACAGGTACATATATTTGTGGTGATTATTTCAAATCCTGTTGATCATTGATATTCCTCAATATCCTTTATTGCAGCCTCTCCACTGCTTCAGATATTCAGACTGGAGTCAATCTGCTTCATTCAATATTGCTGTGTTTGTTCTGCCACAGTCAGTGGATTCTAACTAACCATGGATTGATTTCCAGGATCCAGTTGATTTATTTCCAGGCTGGAGTGAGGATCCATTGTAATTTTTATTCTCTCCCTCTATTTATACAGGTTTGTGTCTCAGCCCATATTAGTGGGTGCAATTTTCTTCAATGGTGTGAGATATGTGATTAAAGATCTTTTCAATGATTTTGAAATGTTTTATAACACAGGCTAATGAATTATCTACAAGAAATAGTTGGAATTCATACAGTGCTCTTCACAACTTTGGATGTCTGAAAGTCTTTTACAGTCAATGGATTGATATTGAAGTGACATCCCAAGGATGGGAAGGAAACATTGAGGAGTATTCAGTGTTTAGGATTGACAGACAGAAAGGAAAAGGTGGTGGAGTTGCATTGTTGATTAAAGAAAATATTGACATAATATTGAGGAAAGATATCAGCACAGACAATGTGGGATCTGTATGGGTCGAGTTAAGAACACCAAGGGGCAAAAAACATTTGTGGGAGTGGTTTACAGGCCACCAAACAAGTAATAATGTTGGGAATAGCATTAGACAGGAAATCAGAGATGCGTGTGTTAAAGGAACAAATGTGATTATGGGTGACTTTAATCTGCATTTAGATTGGGAAAGTCAAATTAGTCACAGTACAATAGAGTAGGTATTTCTGGAGTGTATACAGAATGGTTTTCTGGACCAATACATTGAGGAACCAACAAGGGAGCAAGCCATCCTGGATTGGATACTGTGCAATGAGAAAGGATTAGTTGGCAATCTAGTTGTGAGAGAACCCTAAGAGATGAGTGACCATAATATGATAGAATTCATCCTCAAAGTGAATAATGACGTAGTTGATTCTGAAACAAGGGTCTTGAATCTCAATAAAGGAACCATGATGGTATGAGGTATGAATTGGCTATGATGGATTGGGAAACATTACTGAAAGGAAGGATCGTGGATAGGCAATGGCAGGCATTTAAGGAACGAATAGATGAACTCGAGGAGGTGTTTATTCCTGTTTGTTGGTCAGGGAATTGTGGCCAAACCATGAATTAAAAGGGAAGTTAGAGATAGTGTTAGATTTAAGCATACAAATTTGCAAGATAAAGCAATAGAACTGAGAATTAGGAGCAGCGATTAGCAGTCTCAGCTCCAGGGACCCAGGTTCAATTCCTGGCTTCGGTCACTGTCTGTGCAGAGTCTGCACGTTCTCCCTGTGACTGCATGGGTTTTCTATGGCTCTGGCTTTCTCCCACAGTCCAAAACACGTGCTGGTTGGGTGCATTAGTCATGCTAAATTCTCCCTCAGGGTACCTGAACAGGTGCCAGATTGTGGCAACGAGGGGATCTTCATGGTAAATTCATTGAAGTGTGAACATAAGCCTACTTGTGACACTAATAAATAAACTTTAATCTGTAAATTCAGCAAAGGAGGATCAAGGGATTGATTTAATTGGAAAAAAGAGAGTATGGAAGTTCGCTAGTGGTGAACATAAAAACTGACTGTAAATGTTTTAAAAAATATATTAAGAGAATAAGATTGACAAAAACGAAAGTAGGCCCCTTACAGACAGAAACAGGAGAATTCAGAATTTGGAACAAAGAAATGGCTGAGGAACTAAATTCATACTTTGCTTCTGTCTTTGCAAAGGGAGACATAAATAATGTACAGAAGTTCAGAGAGAAACAAGTTTTAGCGAGGAGTTGAAGGAGATCAGTATTAGTAGAGTTTATGGTTTGAGGGAAATTGATAGGATTGAAGGTGGATGAATCTCCAGGGCCTGATAATCTTCATCTCAGAGTGCTTAAGGAAGTGGCCCTGGAAATAGTGGATCCATTGGTGGTCATTTTTCAAAATTCTTTGGACTCTGGACAGATTTCTATTGATTGGAGGACAGCTAATGTAAGTCCACAATTCAAAAAGGGAGCTGGAGAGATAAAAGGGAACTATAGAACAGTGAGCCTAACGTTGGTATTGGGGAAGTTGCTAGAGTCCATTATCAAGCATTTCATAGCTCAGCATTTGGAAAGCAGTGGTCTCATCAGACAAAGTCAACATGGTTTCCAAAAGGGAACTCACTTTTGATTAATCTGTTGGAATTCTTTGAAAATGTAACAAGTAGAGTTGACCGGGGGAGTCGGTGGATGTGGTTTATTTAGACTTTCAGAATGCTTTCGACAAGGTCTCACATAGCAGACTACTATGTAAAGTTACAGCGCATCGGGTTGCGGGTGGTGATTTGAGATGGATCGAACCATAGAACCATAGAAAATTACAGCTCAGAAACAGGCCTTTTGGCCCTTCTTGTCTGTGCCGAACCATTTTTTGCCGAGTCCCACTGACCTGCATTTGGACCATATCCCTCCACACCCCTCTCATCCATGAACCCGTCCAAGTTTTTTTTTTATGTTAAAAGTGACCCCGCATTCACCACTTTATCCGGCAGCTCATTCCAACTCCCACCACTCGCTGCGTGAAGAAGCCCCCCTAATATTCCCTTTAAACTTTTCTCCTTTCACCCTTAACTCATGCCCTCTGGTTTTTTTCTCCCCTAGCCTCAGCGGAAAAAGCCTGCTTGCATTCACTCTATCTATACCCATCAAAATCTTATACACCTCTATCAAATCTCCCCTCAATCTTCTACGCTTCAGGGAATAAAGTCCCAACCTATTCAATCTCTCTCTGTAACTCAGCTTCTCAAGTCCCGGCAACATCCTTGTGAATCTTCTCTGCACTCTTTCAACCTTATTTACATCCTTCCTGTAACGCGGTGACCAAAATTGTACACAATACTCCAAATTCGGCCTCACCAATGCCTTATATAACCTTACCATAACACTCCAACTTTTATACTCGATACTCCGATTTATAAAGGCCAATGTACCAAAGGCACTCTTTACGACCCTATCCACCTGTGACGTCACTCTTAGGGAATTCTGTACCTGTATTCACAGATCCCTCTGTTCAACTGCACTCTTCAGAGTCCTACCATTTACCCTGTACGTTCTACTTTGGTTTGTCCTTCCAATGTGCAATACCTCACACTTGTCTGCGTTAAATTCCATTTGCCATTTTTCAGCCCATTTTTCTAGTTGGTCCAAATCCCTCTGCAAGCTTTGAAAACCTTCCTCACTGTCCACTACACCTCCAATCTTTGTGTCAGCAGCAAACTTGCTGATCCAATTTACCACATTATCATCCAGATCATTGATATAGATGACAAACAACAATGGACCCAACACCGATCCCTGCGGCACACCACTACTCACAGGCCTCCACTCAGAGAAGCAATCCTCCACAACCACTCTCTGGCTTCTTCCATTGAGCCAGTGTCTAATCCAATTTACTACCTCCCCATGTATACCGAGCGACTGAACCTTCCGAACTAACCTCCCATGAGGGACCTTGTCAAAGGCCTTGCTGAAATCCAGGTAGACAACATCCACCGCCTTCCCTTCATCCACTTTCCTGGTAACCTCCTCGAAAAACTCTAATAGATTGGTCAAACATGACCTACCACGCACAAAGCCATGTTGACTCTCCCTAATAAGTCCCTGTCTATCCAAATATTTGTAGATCCTATCCCTTATCACACCTTCCAATAACTTGCCCACCACCGACGTCAAACTTACTGGCCTATAATTTCCCGGATTTCTTTTGGAACCTTTTTTAAACAACGGAACAACATGAGCCACCCTCCAATCATCCGGCACCTCCCCCGTGAATACTGACATTTTAAATATGTCTGCCAGGGCCCCTGCAAGTTCAACACTAGCTTCCCTCAAGGTCCGTGGGAATACCCTGTCCGGTCCTGGGGATTTATCCACTCTGATTTGCCTCAAGACAGCGAGCACCTCCTCCCCTTTAATCTGTAAAGGTTCCATGACCTCCCTACCAGTTTGCCCTATTTCCGTAGACTCCATGCCCGTTTCCTCAGTAAATACGGATGCAAAAAAACCATTTAGTATCTCCCCCATCTCTTTTGGTTCCATACACAAGTCTACCACTCTGGTCTTCAAGAGGACCAATTTTATCCCTCACTATCCTTTTGCTCCTAACATACCTATAGAAGCTCTTTGGATTTTCCTTCACTCTGTCTGCCAAAGCAACCTCATGTCTTCTTTTAGCTCTCCTGATTTCCCTCTTAAGTTGCTTCTTGCACTTTTTATACTCCTCGAGCATCTGATCTGTTCCTTGCTGCCTGTACATTTCATACAACTCTCTCTTCCTCTTAATCAGTGTTACAATCTCCCACGAGAACCAAGGTTCCTTATTCCTATTTACTTTGCCTTTAATCCTGACAGGAACATACAAACTCTGCACTCTCAAAATTTCTCCTTTGAAGGCCTCCCGCTTTCCATTTACATCCTTACCAGAGAACAGCCTGTGCCAATCCACACTTCCCAGATCCCTTCTCATTTCATCAAATTTGGCCTTTTTCAAGTTCAGAACTTGAACCCGAGGACCAGATCTATCCTTATCCACGATCAGGTTGAAACTAATGGCATTATGATCAGTGAATCCAAAGTGTTCCCTCACCCTCACATCCATCACCTGCCCTCACTCATTTCCCAATCGGAGATCCAATATCGCATCCCCTCTCGTTGGGACCTCTATATACTGATGTAGAAAATTCTCCTGAACACATTTTACAAACTCTACCCCGTCTAAACCTTTAACAGTATGCGAGTCCCAATCTATATGTGGAAAATTAAAATCCCCTACTATCACAACTTTGTGTTTCTTGCAGTTGTCAGCTATCTCTCTGCTGATTTGCTCCTCCAATTCTCGCTGACTATTGGGTGGTCTATAATACAACCCCATTAATGTGGTCATACCTTTCTTGTTTCTCAGCTCCACCCATAGGGCCTCTGTAGACAAGCTCCCTAATCTATCCTGCCTGAGTACCGCTGTAACATTTTCCCTGACCAACAATGCCACCCCCCCACCTTTTAAGCCTCTGCCTCTATCCCGCCTGAAACATTGGAACCCTGGAACATTGAGCTGCCAGTCCTGCCCCTCCTGAAGCCAAGTTTCACTAATGGCTACAATGTCATATTTCCATGTGTCTATCCACGCCTTCAGCTCATCTGCCTTCCCCACAATACTCCTGGCATTGAAATAGACACACCTCAAAAGATTATTTCCACCGCACTGTACCCTTCCATTTGTGATTTTGCTTGAACTAACCTGTCCTTTTACCCCTGCTCCACTATCTGCTCTAGCACTCTGGTTCCCATCCCCCTGCAAATCTAGTTTCAACGCTCCCCAATAACACTAGCAAATCTCCCTGCAAGTGTATTGGTCCCCTTGTAGTTTAGGTGTAACCCGTCTCTCTTGTACAGGTCCCACCTGCCCCAGAATGGTCCCAATGATCCAAGAATTGGAAACCCTGCTCCCTGCACCAGATCCTCAGCCACGTGTTCATCTGCCCAAGCATCCTACTCCTGCCCTCACTGGCATGTGGCTCAGGTAGCAATCCTGAGATTACTACCCTCGGGGTCCTGCTTTTTAACTTCCTTCCAAGCTCTTTGTACTCACTCTTTAGGACCTCCTCACTCTTCCTTCCCACGTCATTGGTACCGATGAGTACCACGACATCTGGCTGATCACCTTCCCACTTTAGAACGCTGTGCACTCGATCAGAGACATCGCTGACCTTGGCACCTGGGAGGCAACAAACCATGCGGGAGTCTCTGTCCCGACCACAGAACCTCCTGTCCGTACCTCTGACCATTGAGTCCCCTATCACTACTGCTCTCCTCTTCTTCATCCCAACCTTTTGCGCTGTAGAACCAGACTCAGTATCAGAGTTCCGGCTGTCGCAGCTTGTCCCAGGTAAAGCATCTGCCACAACAGTATCCAATTCAGTATACCTGTTGTGGAGGGGTATGGCCACAGGGTAACCCTGCTCTGCCTGTCCTTTCACACTGCCATTTCCTCTCCTTACAGTAACCCAATTTCCTGTGCTCTGCTGCTTAGGTGTAACTATCTCCCTCAAGCTACTGTCTATATAATTCTCATTCTCCCGAATTAGATGGAGGTCATCAAGCTCCTTCTCCAGTTCCCTAACACGCTTTGCTAGCAGCTGCAGCTGAATGCATCTTTTGCAGGTGCTGTCGTCAGGGATACCGGAGGTCTCCCTGATCTCCCACATCCTGCAAGAGGAGCATTCCAACATCTTGCCTGGCATTTTTTTTTTACTCTGGGGAAATACAGGAATAAACTTTCTGAAAAAGAAAAAAAAAAACGACTCTCGCCTCTGACAAAGCTGGTTGGCAGAAAGGAGTCAAAGAGCTGGCAGAAATGGGTATTTTTCCAATTGGCAGACGGTGACTAGTGGGGAACTGCAGAGATCTGTGCTAGCACTCAATTGTTCACATTATATATCAATGATTTGGGAGAGGGAACTAAATGTATTATCTCCACATTTGCAGATGATACAAAGTTGGGTGGGAGGGTGAGCTGTGGGGAGGATGCAGAGATGCTTCAGTGTGATTTGGACAGGCTGAGTGAGTGGGCATATGCATAGCTGATGCAGTATAATGTGGATATCTGTGATGGTATCCACTTGGATAGCAAAAATAAGAAGGCAGATTATTATTGAATGGGTATAAATTGAGAGTGTTGGATACTCAGTGAGACCTTGGTGTCCTCATGCATCAGTCACTGAAAGTAAGTGTGCAGCTACAGCAAGAAGCTCAACTTCAGGTTTCCTCCAATCAGCCTTGTGTTTTAAATATGCTGTCAGAATGAAACAATTCAAAAATCTTCCCCAGGCTTTTAATTAGCGTTTTCCAAACATGTGTTTTCTGATTTGTAACTGAGCTGGGTTTCTCACCATGTTTACTGCACAGAGGTGGACCTGTAGAATATTTTCGCACCTCGCCAAATAATTGACAATATTTCCCTGGTAAGGTGAGAAGACATAGTTCCATTGTAACTCTATTCTGTAACACCACATTCCCCCAACCGCTCTTTTGTCCTTTGATGTAAATGGCCCCTTGGTGGTCTTTACGGTGTAAGTGAGGGTTTGAGCTCCTGCTCCTTGCCCCATATGGTCTGTTTCAATGGGGTTCATGGGTATAGCATTTTCTAAAAACACAAGACAATCCATTGGTGGGGGCTGGTTAACTCTGTATTTGGAACTACATGTGGAGTTGGGGTACTTTAAGGCATTCATTCCTTTGTCTCGTGGCAATTCTGTGCTTTCCTTGCGACTAGTAGTCACAGGATTCATCGGAACAGGGGCAAGTTCTCAGGGTGCTGAGCGATAAGGAGCCTCCGGAAAGGGAGGTGGGGGCCCCCAGTCAGCACCATGTGTGACACATTGCCAAACATTCTCTTCTAGATATATCCCATAAACCAATCCACAATCATCACCTCCCTCAAACTCAACTGTCCCAAATACAGACATCATCCCTTTCTGCTTTGACAGCTGAGATTTTAATTTATTAATCTCCTGCTGGCACTGGGAGTGATCAGAGTTTCGGTTCACTTCACGAACTTGATATACTTTCTCACATTGAATTTTAAACTGACTCATAAACAATATTTATATTTGATTCTTTTGCTCCTGCTTCAATACTTTTCATGATGTGGAGATGCCGGCGTTGGACTGGGGTGAACACAGTAAGAAGTCTCACAACATCAGGTTAAAGTCCAACAGGTTTATTTGGTCGCAAATACCATAAGCTTTTGGACCGCTGCTCCTTCGTCAGATGGAGTGGAAATGTGCACATTTCAACCAAATGCACAGGGTCTAAGCTGGGCATCCCGCCCCGGTAGCATCTGCCAACACCAGATTTCTGGCGGCGTCAGCTCCACGCTGGAACTCGGCTGGGAGCCGCATATATTATTTAGATAAGAATTTAAATATAAGTTAAATGTCATTCGTGGGTCCGGGACTGAAGTCTCCGGACTTGCTCGCCTCCCTGCCCCCGCAAGGAGTATTTCACTCCAATGGGGTTTACAGGAGCTCCCCACTTTTGGGGAGCTTGTGTCTCAACCCCACTGGAATGAAAGGGGGCAATTGGGGCCCCCCAGGGAGTCGGGAACTGGGGGGGGGCGCCCCATGAGCATTGGCACCTTGGCAGTGCCAGCCTGTTCCCCTAGCAGTGCCCAAAGGGCAAAGTGTCAATGCCCCGGGGGCAGCTTGTAACTGCCCATCTCCAGCCAAACAGGTTCTGCATCCTGATCTCCTGAACCAGGGTCATCACTGACTATTGCAGCATTGATACCCTCGAGTAACAATGCTGCCCCTCCACCATTATCTCACTCCCATCTTCTTGAATGTCATAAGCCCCTCAATATTCAGAACCCAATCCTTGTCATCCTGCAGCCAGGTCTATGTCATGACGACCAATCATATTTATTGACTTCAATGTGAGCTGTTGTGGGAAAAATCCACTCGGAGTCAGATCTCGAGATTCAAAACACAATTTATTCAACGGAGTTGCGTGGATACAAGGCACATGTCTGTAGAAAACCTTCTCTCAGTAAAATCTCGGGAACGGTCCATCTTTATACTTTTTACACAATAGATGGACCGGTGATTTGAACATTCTCACATCGTTATAGGCAGATACAAACAGATACAGACATTTAACATAGTATTGTTCTTATGAATGGGTACATTTCCTATGTCTGTGGCTATCAATGGTTGGTTTCGGCTCATTCAGGTGCTAATCAGTTTCCCTGCATTCATATTTTCCCGCTCATCCTATGACTAATCTATTCCCTTTGTCTCGGGTTTTTCCTCATCTAAAAGATGTCTCGATCCTTGGCTTGGCTTCCTGAGGTGTTTGTTTCCTTTCAGTCACTGTCTGTGATTTAGAAATGGCTTGTCTGTTGGGTTTGATTTGAAGTGATCTTTGTATAAGTGGAAGCCGGTGTCTGCTTTATGGTTCCTTTCCCAGTTAACTCGTTATGTGCCAGGCAGCCATTTTAAAGTGTGCTTTCCTTACATTTTTCCCCTTACAGAGCTATCAATTCTTTTATTTTGTAATGAATGTTGTGTGAATTCAGATACAGAGCCTTCCATTTTGCCTCATTGTTATCTTTGTCTTTATTCTTTGTTCATCCTTAGTTTTTTTTTCATTCTGTCCCTTGCTGCCATTCTCTGACCCTTATTTCCCATTTTACTATTATCCTCTCTTACCCTGGCCGGAATTCTCCAAATTCGCCACGGCTGGGATTTTCCGGTCCAGCTGTACTGAAGGGAGATCTGGCTGAGTGCCAAATTCTCCGTTCTCACCGACAGTGATGTCGAGGCAAATGAGATTGGAGAATTCCGGCTCTTGTCTCGACGCTTCGATGTACCACAGGCGGGATTTTCCATGCAACCCGCTGTGTGTTTTGCTGGGGCTGAGCTGGCCTGGCATTGGCTGATGCTGGTCTGGATCAACCGTTCTCAAGGAGGTTTCCCATTGAATGCACCCTCGCTGCTGGGAAACCCGTGGTGGGAATATGCTATCGGCAGGACTGGAAGATCCCACTGGTGTGATTAGCTGGAAAATTCCAACCCACATCTTTCAACATTTGATATCTTGTGCACTCTTATTTCATTTCAATCCCTCTCTTCTCTAGTGATGTGTCTCGCTAGAACACTGGTCCCAGCATGGTTCAGGTGTGTACAGAACTGTGTATTCTCTATACAGAACCTCTTTCCTAGTTCTTCCTCTGCCATTGGTACCTACATGAAGCGGGGCAACTTGTTTTTCTCCCTCCCACTGCAAGTTCCTCTCCAGCCCTGAGCAGATGTCCTGAACCCTGACACAGACAAACAACAAAGCCAGCTGGACTCTGTCCCTTTGCTGCAGAGATTGGTGTCAATCCCCGTCACTAAGCTGTCCCCCAAGGACCAAAAGATTCCTTTTTTTCCCCTTCACTTGAATGGCCTCCTGTACCACGGTGCCAGGGTGAGTCAGCTCATCCTCCCTGCAACCCCCACTCCCATCCAAACAAGCTGAGAGAACCTCAAAGCTGTGAGACAATGGCAGTGACCGACAGTCCTGCCCTCCTGATCCCCTGACCTGCCTCACTCACAGTCACAGCCTCCTTTCCCTGACCACTGACCAAATCAGCTCTTGCTGCCACTGTCAGTCTCAGAGCCGATCTCAGGACACATCCCTTTAGAGATCAAAATGACTGTCTCCCTTAACAGAGTGGATCCTTCTTCTGCACCGATCCTCTGTCATGTCCAGCTACGTGGCTCTTACTCAATAGTCTCTGCCAGCTGGTAATGGTGCCTCCACTGGCCTCTTCAATCTTGGTAAGAAGTCTCACAACACCAGGTTAAAGTCCAACAGGTTTATTTGGTAGCAAAAGCCACTAGCTTTCGGAGCGCTGCTCCTTCATCAGGTAAGTAGGGAGTTCTGTTCACAAACAGGGCATATAAAGACACAAACTCAATTTACAGAATAATGGTTGGAATGCGAGTCTTTACAGGTAATCAAGTCTGAAAGGTACAGACAATGTGAGTGGAGAGAGCGTTAAGCACAGGTTAAAGAGATGTGTATTGTCTCCAGACAGGATAGTTAGTGCGATTTTGCAAGCCCCGACAAGTCGTGGGGGTTACAGATAGTGTGACATGAACCCAAGATCCCGGTTGAGGACGTCCTCATGTGTGCGGAACTTGGCTATCATTTTCTGCTCAGCGACTCTGCGTTGTCGTGTGTCATGAAGGCCACCTTGGAGAACGCTTACCCGAAGATCAGAGGCCGAATGCCCGTGACCGCTGAAGTGTTCCCCAACAGGAAGAGAACACTCTTGCCTGATGATTGTCGAGCGGTGTTCATTCATCCGTTGTCATAGTGTCTGCATGGTCTCCCCAATGTACCATGCCTCCTTTCCTGCACCGTATCAGGTAGACAATGTTGGCCGAATTGCAAGAGTATGTACCGTGTACCTGGTGGATGGTGTTACATAAGAACATAAGAAATAGGAGCAGGAGTAGGCCATCTAGCCCCTCGAGCCTGCCCCGCCATTCAATAAGATCATGGCTGATCTGACGTGGATCAGTACCACTTACCCGCCTGATCCCCATAACCCTTAATTCCCTTACCGATCAGGAATCCATCCATCCGCGCTTTAAACATATTCAGCGAGGTAGCCTCCACCACCTCAGTGGGCAGAGAATTCCAGAGATTCACCACCCTCTGGGAGAAGAAGTTCCTCCTCAACTCTGTCTTAAACCGACCCCCCTTTATTTTGAGGCTGTGTCCTCTAGTTTTAACTTCCTTACTCAGTGGAAAGAATCTCTCCGCCTCCACCCTATCCAGCCCCCGCATTATCTTATAAGTCTCCATAAGATCCCCCCTCATCCTTCTAAACTCCAACGAGTACAAACCCAATCTCCTCAGCCTCTCCTCATAATCCAAACCCCTCATCTCCGGTATCAACCTGGTGAACCTTCTCTGCACTCCCTCCAATGCCAATATATCCTTCCTCATATAAGGGGACCAATACTGCACACAGTATTCCAGCTGCGGCCTCACCAATGCCCTGTACAGGTGCATCAAGACATCCCTGCTTTTATATTCTATCCCCTTCGCAATATAGGCCAACATCCCATTTGCCTTCTTGATCACCTGTTGTACCTGCAGACTGGGCTTTTGCGTCTCATGCACAAGGACCCCCAGGTCCCTTTGCACGGTAGCATGTTTTAATTTGTTTCCATTGAGATAGTAATCCCATTTGTTATTATTTCCTCCAAAGTGTATAACCTCGCATTTATCAACGTTATACTCCATTTGCCATATCCTCGCCCACTCACAGCCTGTCCAAATCTCTCTGCAGATCTTCTCCGTCCTCCACACGATTCACTTTTCCACTTATCTTTGTGTCGTCTGCAAACTTCGTTACCCTACACTCCGTCCCCTCCTCCAGATCATCTATATAAATGGTAAATAGTTGCGGCCCGAGTACCGATCCCTGCGGCACGCCACTAGTTACCTTCCTCCAACCGGAAAAACACCCATTTATTCCGACTCTTTGCTTCCTGTCAGATAGCCAGTCCCCAATCCACTTTAACACACTACCCCCGACTCCGTGTGCCCTAATCTTCTTCAGCAGCCTTTTATGGGGCACCTTATCAAACGCCTTTTGGAAATCCAAAAACACCGCATCCACCGGTTCTCCTCCATCAACCGCCCTAGTCACATCTTCATAAAAATCCAACATGTTCGTCAAGCACGACTTTCCCCTCATGAATCCATGCTGCGTCTGATTGATCGAACCATTTCTATCCAGATGCCCTGCTATCTCCTCTTTAATAATGGATTCCAGCATTTTCCCTACTACAGACGTTAAGCTGACCGGCCTATAGTTACCCTCCTTTTGTCTCCTTCCTTTTTTAAACAGCGGCGTAACATTAGCCGTTTTCCAATCAACTGGCACTACCCCAGAATGCAACGAGTTTTGATAAATAATCACTAACGCATCCACTATTACCTCTGACATTTCTTTCAATACCCTGGGATGCATTCCATCCGGACCCGGGGACTTGTCCACCTTCAGTCCCATTAGTCTACCCAGCACTGCCTCTCTGGTAACATTAATTGTATTAAGTATTTCTCCTGCTGCCAACCCTCTATCGTTAATATTTGGCAAACTATTTGTGTCCTCCACCGTGAAGACCGACACAAAAAACTTATTTAAAGACTCAGCCATATCCTCATTTCCCACTATTAACTCCCCCCTCTCGTCCTCCAAGGGTCCAACATTCACTCTAGCCACTCTATTCCTTTTTATATATTTATAAAAACTTTTACTATCATTTTTTATATTAATTGCTAGCCTTGCTTCATAGTCTATCCTTCCTTTCTTTATCGCTTTCTTAGTCTCTCTTTGTTGTTTCTTAAATTTTTCCCAATCACTTGTTTCTCCACTATTTTTGGCCACTCTGTACGCAGCTGTTTTTATTTTAATACTCTCCTTTATTTCCTTCGTTATCCACGGCTGGTTCTCCCTTTTCTTACAATCCTTGTTTTTTGCTGGAATATATTTTTGCTGAGAACTGAAAAGGATCTCCTTAAAAATCCTCCACTGTTCCTCAGCTATCCTACCTGCCAGCCTGCTCTCCCAGTCTACCTTAGCCAATTCATCCCTCATCCTATCATATTTCCCTCTGTTCAAACAGAGGACACTGGTTTGGGACCAAACTTTCTCCTCTTCCATCACGTGTGATGATGGCATCCGTGTCGATGATCCGGCACGTCTTGCATGGTTGCTGTGGCAGGGTTGTGTGGTGTCGTGGTCACTGTTCTCCTGAAGGCTAGTTAGTTTGCTGCGGACAATGGTCTGTTTGAGGTTATGCGGTTGTTTGAAGACATGAAGTGGGGGTGTGGGGATGGCCTTGGCGAGATGTTCATCTTCATCAATGACATGTTGAAGGCTCCGGAGAAGATGTCGTAGCTTCTCCGCTCCGGGGAAGTACTGGATGACAAAGGGTACTCTGTCCGCCATGTCCTGTGTTTGTCTTCTGAGGAGGTCGGTGCAGTTGTTCGCTGTGGCGCGTCAGAACTGTCGATCGATGAGTCGAGCGCCATATCCTGTTCTTATGAGGGCATCTTTCAGTGTCTGGAGGTGTCTGTTGCGATCCTCCTCATCTGAGCAGATCCTATGTATACTGAGGGCTTGTCCGCAGAGGATGGCTTCTTTAACGTGTTTAGGGTGGAAGCTGGAGAAGTGGAGCATCGTGAGGTTATCCATGGGCTTGCGGTACAGTGAAGTGCTGAGGTGACCGTCCTTGATGGATTGTCCAAGAATGCAACTGATTCCGGAGAGTGGTCCATGGTGAGTCTGATGGTGGGATGGAAATTGTTGATGTCATCATATAGTTGTTTCAGTGATTGTTCACCATGAGTCCAAAGGAGGAAAATGTCATCGATGTATCCAGTGTATAGCATCGGTTGAAGGTCCTGTGCAGTGAAGAAGTCTTGTTCAAACCTGTGCATGAAGATGTTGGCATATTGAGGTGCGAATTTGGTCCCCATGGCTGTTCCGTGTGTCTGGATGAAGAACTGGTTGTTGAAGGTGAAGACATTGTGGTCCAGAATGAAGCGGATGAGTTGCAAAATTGCATCTGGAGACTGGCAGTTGTCGGCGTTGAGTACTGAGGCAGTTGCAGGAATGCCATCATTGTGGGGGATGCTGGTGTAGAGTGCCGAGACATCCATTGTGATGAGGAATGATCCTGGTTCAACTGCTCCATGCTCAACTGCTGAGTTTCTGTAGGAAGTCCGTAGTGTTGCGACAAAAGCTGGGGGTTCTTTGTACAATGGGTTTCAGGATGCCCTCGACGGAGTCGGAGATGTTCTCACACAGGAATGCTCTGAAAGAATTGATAATAAGCTGTGACCCCATTATTGGATTCATGAGTTATCCACGTGCTCACTATTACAGCCCAAATTCAGAGCTCCTGTAGATTATTCAACTGATTCAACAGTGAATCAGATCCAATCTCCAACCCAAGGAGCTGAAACTAAATATAGAAACCCCCCCTGTCTCACCAGTGAGTCTGTTTCGATTAATTTAACCTGAACTCAGTTGCTATATTTCTGCACTAATGACATTCTCCTTGTTCATTCAGAAACTTATCTGCTGACCCATTGGGCTGTTTCTTTAAGTGAGTTGTAAAACTGCAACTTTTAATATTTTCTCTACTTGTTCTTTATATCTTTGCTTCTTTTCACTGGACAACTTTGTTTTATGATCTGTTTTAAATTTACAGCTAACTTAGTCGCGATTGTGACTCTATCTCGAGGGAGGTGCGGTCTTTCCAAAGGTGTCACTCGGTACCTGGTGGCGATGGCTGCAGCGGATCTGCTGGTTGTCATTATTCGGGTCATACTGGACAAAATTAATCTCTTCAAACTGAGCGTTGTATTATATTACAGTCGTCATGCCTGTGGCATCAGAGAAGTTATTGGGACCGCAGTTGTTAGCAGCTCTGTCTGGCTCACAGTCACCTTCACCTTTGACCGAATGGTGACCATTTGCTTCCAGAAACTGAAGATGAAATACTGCACTGAGAAAACAGCAGCCATCGTTATCACAACGGTGAGTTTACTGTGTTTATTCACCAAAATCCCGGTGTTTTTTAAGTATGACCCCTATTACTGCATGGTATCATACGTGTACAACATTTATCCTGTGTGGAAAGCCTTTGACTGGATGGACCGCATTTTAACTCCACTGCTCCCCTTCGTGCTGCTACTGCTGCTCAATACTCTCACTGTCAGGCACATCCTGCTGGCCAGTGCAGTCCGCAGGAAACTGAGGGGACAGCGAAACGGGGAGGAGCAGAATGATCCAGAAATGAAGAATCGAAGAAGATCCATCATTTTACTCTTCACCATATCGGGCAGTTTTATCCTGTTATGGGTGACACGTGTTATATTTCAATCGATTCAACGAATATCTGGGATGTATGATGTTTGGACACCTGATGGACTTGTATTAGATCTGATGGGATCAATGCTCCAGTTATCCAGTTCCTGCACCAACACATTTATTTACGCAGTCACACAGAGGAAGTTCAGAGAGGAGGTGATGAATGCTGTGAAATATCCATTTACTGTCATCCGGAATCTCATTAAATGATGGGATGAAAGCTGGAAAATTTAAACCCGGAGTGGGTCGCAAAATTATTGTTCCTGTCCAGCTCAACTCCTGTTGAATAAACATGTCCAAAGGGCTTTGAAAATGAGAAGCAGAATCTTCCTCAAATCTACACATTATAGTCAGCTGGAAGTTGAAAAGTGAATTCTCCAGGTTCTGAGAAATAATTGATTTGAGGATATTGGGATGAATATTATTTTGTCTCAAATACAAAGTTTAAATGAGATCTGATTATAATTTAAACATTCTGACAAGTCAAAGGCAAAGATTCGAATGACACAGATTTCACTTCTCACTAACTTCACAGAATAAATACAGTGAGTTTGAAAGGAATGGAAACAACTGATTCAGTGAGACGCAGAAAAATTGCAGAATCCGCGTCGAAACGATGATTGTTGTTGTTGAGAACTGACAATAAAAATCGTTTGAAAACTGCCTTTTCAGGGAAAGTGAAATCTTTGTGAGGAATTTAGAATGTCGACAAATTGAAAACTCCTGGAAAGCAGGAACATGGAGACAATTGCTGAATCATCAACCTGGGGAGAACAAACAGCATTGGGAAAGGGGACTTTGAACCAACTCACTTGTACTAGATTCAGAAAATGGAGTTTGAACAAACATTGGAGAGGTTGGACATCCCATCCAGTTCATTCAGTGATCAATAGTCATCATCCCATGTGTTTCTGTGCTTCCATGTCTCTTTATCTCCATTCCACCAGCCACCAATCAAACATATTGCTCAATGTTCTACATGGCATATTTCTCTGGCAATATGGAATGGACAGAGAGCTGACTGCAAGACAGGGAACTGGGAGATCCTTTCACGTACCTGCAACATTCTGCCACCAATTGGACACTCCCACCGGGACAATTACTTTTCCTCGATCTTTTCATTGGGAGCTGTCGTCGGGACATTGACCATCTCAATATTTCTGCCCCCCTCACCCATTCCAATCTCTCTCCTTCCGAACTATCCGCCCTTCGCTCCCTCAGGTCCAACCCTGACATTGTCATCAAACCTGCCAACAAAGGGGGTGCTGTTGTCGTCTGGCGTACTGACCTCCACCTCGCAGAGGCTGAGCGCCAACTCTCAGATACTTCCTCCTACCTCCCGCTGGACCATGATCACACCACTGAACATCAAGCCATTATCTCCAACACAGTCACTGACCTCATTTCCTCCAGATGCCTTCCCCCCACAGCTTCCAACCTCATGGTCTCCCAATTCCGGACAGCCCACTTCCAACTACTTCCCAAAATCCACAAAAAGGACTGTCCTGGTAGGTCCATTGTGTCCGCATGCTTCTGCCCCACTGAACTTATTTCCTCTTACCTTGACTCCATCCTCACTCCCCTGGTCCATTCCCTCCCCACCTGTATCTGGGATTCCTCTGATGTCCTGCATCATATTGCCAGCTTCCAGTCCGCAGGCCCTAACCACCTCCTATTCACCATGGATGTGCAATCTCTCTACACCTCCATTCCACACCAGGGCGGCCTGAGAGCCCACATGTCTGTCCTTGGCTTGCTGCAATGTTCCAGTGAAGCTCAACACAAAACTGGAGGAGCAGCATCTCATCTTCCGGCTCGGTAATTTACAGCCTTCCGGTCTCAACATCGATCCCCACCCCACAACATCTCCATCTGTCACAGCTTACAGCTTCTCTGCCGTTTGACCATTCAAACCCTTTATTCTCTCTGTGGATAGCTATTAGCAGTCTTTTCCCCTGTTTTCTATGGCTATGACTCATCTTTCATTCCTTCCCCCTGCAGTATAAATATCTCCCACTTTCTATGCCTTTTAGCTTTGACAGAGGGTCATCTGGACTCGAAACGTCAGCTCTTTTCTCTCCTTACAGAAGCTGCCAGACCTGCTGCGATTTTCCAGCATTTTCCCTTTTGGCTTCTGGAAACTGGGAGTTGGGTTAAAATCAATCAGATTGGCAGCAAGTGGAAAGTGGCTACCAAAAGGACCAATGCTGGAACATTGTTGTTCCCAATTCATATTAACAACATGAACAATATTCACAATGAAGAACAAACTGTGGGGACAGTGAAATGTGGATGAAACCAACAATGCAATTTCCACATTTGTAGATGACACAACATTGAGCAGCATTGTCGATACTGAGGGGGGACTGCCACACATGAGGAGAAAACATTCATAAATGTACAGAAGAGGCATTTCAAATTAATTTCAACATTGATAAGTGTGAGGCATTACAATTTGCTCAGAATCATAAGGTCAGATAAAAGATGGAAAATAAGAATCTAAATGAGGCAGAGATGCAAAGAGGTCTTAGATTTTCGGTGACCAAGGCGTTAAAGCTGTTACAGGAGCAAACAAAACACGAGGGTTTAAATCTTGAGGATTGGAAGTGAAAATTAAAGAATTGCAGTTAAACCTGTACAAAGCACGGTCCGACCGCACGTGGAGCTCTGTGTATGGTTCTGGTCACCACATTATAAAAGGATATAGAAGCACCAAGGAGGATACAGAAATGATTGACAAGGATGTTAAGGATTCTACTTCTCAACAAATGATAAACAGGCTGGGTGTCGGGCTCTAATTGGTCACTGGTGTTTTCACTGCTAAGCCAAGCTCCAGATGCTGCCGCTCTGTTACTCCATTGGGAGAGTGATGCGCGATTGATTCACACGGGAGGCTAGGACGTACCCGGGAATAAAGGCTTTTATTCACAACAAGATTGGAGCACACTACTTAACAATATTATCCCAGACCAAGGGCTACTAGGAAGTAGCAGTGACCTTTATACTCCTGTAAGAAGGCGGAGCCGAACGGAGTGTACCACATAAACAATAATAACAGGTGGAACACCCAAACCCTAACCCCAACAGTAACAAGAGTAACATATGTACAAGTACCCATAGTGGTAACCATCTATGCTTCACCACATTCACCCCTCCTTTAAAAACAAAGGCCGGTGGGGTAAGGAGACAATATGAACTGTCCACATGTTCACAAGTTCAGCCGTCTCGGGGGTCCGCACCGTCTCTGCGACCTCCGCAGCACTGACTCCAATGCCGGTTCTGGTGACCGTGGTGACGACCCTCTCTCTGAGGTGGTGTCCACTGACTCGTCCAGTTCCTCACACGCCTGTCGACCTCGAGGTGGCGACAATCTCCTGGACTCAGGCAAGCTGTACACGGGAGTAAGAGGATGAAGTTGAGGTCCCGATGCTGCCCGCGCCGTGTCAGGAGGGGAGAGAATGGGCAAAGGAATCCTAACCAGGGGTGCGGGAGTGACGGGGGTTTCCAGGTCCCCTGCAGGCGCTAGATCTCTGATAGAGACCGTGTCCTCTCGCCCGTCAGGATATGCCACATAGGCATATTGAGGGTTGGCGTGGAGGAGATGGACCTGTTCAACCAAAGGGTCGGACTTGCAGGCCCTAACATGCCGCCGCAGGAGGACAGGTCCTGAGTACGTCAACCAAGACGGCAGTGAGGTCCCAGAGGAAGACTTCCGAGGGAAGGTAAACATCCGCTCATGTGGGGTAGCATTGGTTGCCGAACTCAGGAGGGACCGGATTGAATGGAGCGCATCAGAAAGTACCTCTTGCCAACGGGTGACTGGAAGACCCCTAGACCTTAGCGCCAGTAAAACAGCCTTCCAGACTGTAGCATTTTCTCTCTCGACCTGTCCGTTACTCCTGGGGTTGTAACTCGTAGTCCTACTTGAGGCAATTCCCTTAGAGAGCAGGTATTGTCTCAAGTCGTCGCTCATAAACGACGAACCCCTATCACTGTGGATATAACTGGGGTAGCCGAACAGGGTAAAAAGACTCCGCAGGGCTTTGATGACCGTGGCAGAGGACATGTCAGAACAGGGAATGGCAAAGGGGAATCGGGAGTATTCGTCAACCACGTTGAGGAAATACACATTCCGATCTGTCGAAGGAAGGGGCCCCTTGAAGTCGACACTCAGTTGTTCAAAAGGGCGAGTGGCCTTAATGAGGTGTGCCCTGTCAGGCCGGTAGAAGTGTGGCTTGCACTCTGCACAAACCTGGCAGCTTCGAGTTATCGACCTGACATCCTCTATGGAGTCGGGCAGATTCCGAGCCTTTACAAAATGGAAAAACCGAGTGATCCCCGGATGGCAGAGATCATCGTGGAGGGCCTGTAACCGGTCCTCCTGCACACTGGCACATGTTCCACGCGACAGGGCATCTGAGGGCTCATTGAGCTTCCCCGGACGGTACATGATATCATAGTTGTAGGTGGAGAGTTCGATTCTCCACCTCAAGATTTTATCATTCTTAATTTTTCCCTTTAACATGTTGTTGAACATGAAGGCCACGGACCGCTGGTCCGTGAGCAGGGTAAACCGTTTGCCAGCCAAATAATGGCGCAAATGCCGTACAGCCTCCACAATGGCCTGAGCCTCTTTCTCCACAGAGGAGTGCCGAATTTCAGGGCCTTGGAGGGTGCGAGAGAAAAAGGCGACAGGCCTGCCCGTCTGGTTAAGTGTGACGGCCAGGGCGAAATCAGATGCATCACTCTCCACTTGAAAAGGGATGGACTCATCAACAGCGTGCATCGTGGCTTTCGCGATGTCGGCTTTTATCCCTGCAAAGGCTAGGCAAGCCTCTGCTGTCAGGGGAAAAGAGGTAGATTTTATGAGCGGACGGGCTTTGTCCGCGTAATTGGGGACCCACTGTGCATAGTACGAGAAGAAGCCTAAGCATCTTCTCAGTGCTTTGATGCGAGTGAGTAGGGGAAGTTCAAGGAGAGGACGCATACGGTCTGGATCGGGGCCGATGACCCCGTTTTCCACCACGTATCCGAGGATTGCTCGGCGGTGCTTGCTGAATACGCACTTCTCCTTGTTATAGGTCAGGTTCACGAGAGTCGCAGTGCGTAAAAACTTCTGGAGGTTGGCGTCGTGGTCCTGCTGGTCATGGCCGCAGATAGTGACGTTGTCCAGGTACAGGAAGGTAGCCCGTAGCCCGTTTTGGTCCACCATTCGGTCCATCTCACGCTGGAAGACTGAGACCCCATTAGTGACGCCGAAAGGGACTCTTAAAAAGTGGTAGAGATGGCCATCCGCCTCAAAGGCCGTGTATTTGCGGTCCTCTGGGCGAATGGGGAGCTGGTGGTAGGCTGACTTCAAGTCGATGGTGGAGAACACCCGGTACTGCGCAATCTGGTTGACCATGTCAGATATGCGCAGGAGAGGGTACGCGTCCAGCTGCGTGTACCTATTAATGGTCTGACTATAGTCTATGACCATCCGGGGCTTGTCTCCAGTCTTAACCACCACGACGTGTGCTCTCCATGGGCTAGGTTGAATGACCCCTTCCCTGAGGAGCCGCTGAACCTCAGATCTAATAAAGATCCGATCCTCAGCGCTGTAACGCCTGCTCTTAGTCGCGATGGGCTTGCAGCCTGGCACGAGATTTTCGAATAGGGAAGTCGGGGTAATTTTGAGTGTTGAGAGGCCGCATGTGGAGCGCGCTGGACAATTTGGAGGCTGCTGTTCTCCCACTGAAAGTGGAGGGAGTGGCCCATCGTACTGCAGGGTCACACTCTTCAGGTGGACCATAAAGTCTAGCCCCAGGAGTACCGGAGCGCAAAGGTGTGGTAACACGAGGAGCCTGAAGTTCTAGTAGACTGTGCCCCGCACCGTTAAGGTTACCACACAGCTCCCAAGAACGAGGACAGATCGGGACCTCGACGCCATGGAGATTGTCTGCCTGACAGTTTGCACATGGAGAGCGCACCGTTTCACTGTATCCGGATGGATGAAGCGCTCCGTGCTCCCGCTGTCAAACAGGCAATGTGCCAGGCGCCCGTTTACCTCTATGTCCATCATGGACTTGTCGAGTCTATGAGGCTTGGCCTGGTCCAGGATGATTGATGCCACTGTTGGATCCCGAGTGTAACTGCAGGCAGGCTGAGATAGCCGACGACAAGGACCCCTGCTGGTCTTCTGCGGCCGGTGTCAACCAAAATGGCTGCGCCCACGAATCGCACGTGGTCGATGATGTTGAAAACGGCGGCACCCGCAGGTCGCTCGTGGCTTGCCTCGTCGTCGTAGGAAATGGCGGCGCCCGTGGATCGCACGTGGCTGAAGACATTGACGAGGCCGGAGACGAGGAGATGGATCCTGGGGAGTCACACGCAGCACTGCTAGGCTTGGAAGGGGTCTTTGCTCGGCACACTTTTGCATAGTGCCCTTTCTTCCCACAGGCGGAGCAAAACATTGTCCTGGCCGGACATCTCTGGCGTGGATGCTTCGCCAATCCGCAGAAATAGCACCGTGGGCCTCCAGGAGCTGCCGCAGCCGTCAGGTCTGAAGTTGGGAGCATTATCGCGCAGTTCCGAGGAGCCGCCGAGTACAGTTGAGGCGGTGGCGGTGGCTGTGCTTGCCACGATGTTCCCACGTGGTCGGTGGGGTAGGTTTTGAGACTTCTGGAGGCCGTTTCCATTGCATCAGCCAATTCTACCGTCTTAGCCAGGTCCAAGGTACCCTGCTCTAGCAGCCACAGGCAAATATAGGATGAGCCGATTCCCGCCACGAACACGTCCCGAATAAGATCGTTGGTGTATTGAGTAGCCGACACCTCTTTGCAGTTGCAGGCTCTGGCTAGCTGTTGAAGTTCGCGCAGGTACTGTCCCGTAGTTTCGCCGGGCCGCCGCCGTCGAGTGGCTAATAGGTGACGAGCATGAATTTCGTTCGGCTGTTTATTGTACAGCTTCTTGAGTAATTCGATGGCGTCTTTGTAATTTTGGGAATCGCGAATTGTTGCACACACAGTGTCGCTCACCCTGGCATGGAGGACCCGCAATCTGTCGGCGTCGGACTGGACTGCTGTCGAGGCCTCAATGTAATCCTCGAAGCACTTCAACCAATAGTCGAAAGTATTCGATGCCCCAGCGGCACGCGGATCCAAGGTTAGCCGATCGGGTTTCAGCATCTGCTCCATTTTTTCCTCGAACAAAATTTTCGGTATTTTGTTGTGAATAAAATTGATGCGCGATTGATTCACACGGGAGGCTAGGACGTACCCGGGAACAAAGGCTTTTATTCACAACAAGATTGGAGCACACTACTTAACAATACTGTCCCAGACTAAGGGCTACTAGGAAGTAGCAGTGACCTTTATACTCCAGTAAGAAGGCGGAGCCGAACAGAGTGTACCACATAAACAATGATAACAGGTGGAACACCCCAACCCTAACCCCAACAGTAACAAGAGTAACATATGTACAAGTACCCATAGTGGTAACCATCTATGGTTCACCACAGTGACTGAAGTCGGGAATGGGTTAATGAACTTTGTCACACTTAAGCATTAAGACCCGAACTCTGTGATTTTGTTGAGAACACTGCAGAGTTCATGTTTTTGTCAGAGTTCGGTGTTTTTCATGTCTGTGCCAGATAAGAGGAACAGCTATTCTTGTTATTAAGAAATGCGATTAACCCAGCTCGAAATAAGCTGAACAGTCTCCATTTTCATGTACCTTTGTTTAACACGATGGAGTTGACATGTATGCCTTCTGACTTTGTATAACCATAGATTTATATATATATATTCATCATATGTTATTCATCTTATTCTGATATAAAGTATTATACAAACTTGTATGTATATTAGTTAACTTGTTTGTGCAAAACCTGTGATGTTGTTTCAAGGATATAAATGATGAACAATCGTGGCCTTGGTGATCGAACAAACTACGCAGAGGAAGATACTGCTAATACAACAAGAACCTCACCATGAACAATGACAGACATCTTAAAGAATTGCAATGTAACGAGGGCAGGGCCCGGGACATATATAAACTCTGTTCTTACTTGTGTTCGAGGAAAAGGCTGGGGGTCCACTGTTAGGAACCTCACTTCTCCCACAATTGTGAAAATAAACCTGCATTTTGATCCACTAATAGTGTCAGAGGTTTTTTACCTACAACAATTGGGGGCTCGTCCGGGATAATCTGTTTACGGTCCGGTCGAATGGCCACGACCGGGACACCGGAATAGATTATCGAACTCTAAATAGAGTGGGTCAAAATGCAGTGGGTAATCATCTGTGATAAGAGTGTGTGATGTTCAGACGTGAGTGAGATAGAGACTGTCTGAGTGATCGCCGGAATTTGAAGGAAAAGCCTTCATGTGAAAGAGTTGGAAGGAAAAGCCTTCTGAGGAGAAGCCGGCTTAAACAAATATATAGTATAAGCGGTGGTACGGAGGGATCTGATCAACCCTTTTACAGGTATCACCGGACTCCGATAAGAGCAACCTGGGAGGGGGAGAGTGAGAAAGGAGAACAAATCACTCCAGGTGGTGAGTATAAACTTATCAGTGTTACGGCGGGACAAAGACAGTGGGGACCCCCTGGGTCCCTAATAAATGAATTTATGATTAAGAGGGACAGACTCATAAAACAGATGATAAAAGGGGGATGGGATTTAGACCACCCACCACACCAACAACGAAAGTGGTTGGAAAAGGAAAAGAAAAACAAAACTAAGAAAATTGGAGTTCTCTTAGTTCATCAATTGGCCGGATTACTTAAGAGAGAGAGAGAGAAAGATGTAAGATGGAATTGCGAGCGAGAGCCTCATGTGATGGAATGGGGTATAGCAGATCAATGCGAGTTTAATAAATTACCTTCCCCAGTAAATTTTACGATAATGCGTCGGACAGAGATTTGGGGAATGTGGGAATAATAGCATTAGATTACATCTGAAGAGTCGTAAGGGGAGTTAACCATTGAAGCACACAGTAGATTTGATCTTGCATCTGCCTCTGTAAAGATAATTAATTTAGTAGGGATATTTAAAAGTGATAAAATAAATGGATTATTTGGACCAGGCTTTGTTAAATTTGAAAATGTATTTTTGATAGAACTGAAGATGAAAAGATAAATAGAAAGAATTATTCCTGCGTATTTGAAATGATGATTAATCACTTGTTTATATTCCTCTGAGTTATAAGACTTGCAGTAATTTTAAGATATAGTCAAAATTTAACAGAGAAGGGAGTTACATAAGGTAGAATGTCATACTGGGAATTATTATACTGCCATAATGCATTCTAATTAAAATGTGTTACATGGATCAACCATGAAACTGTATTAAATGACAGATGGGCTAAAAGGGAGTGCCCGCCTATAATACCAAATTGACAAATCAATATAATTAGAGATGAGGGAAATAATTTAGTGGAATAATGAGATAAGAAAATGCTGGGGAAGTATTTGTTACAAACGGTTAAAGATTAAAGTGATAGGATTCCTTGAATTTAGTTCTGTTTTGAGTTGAATTACAGCTTGGAAGGCAGCAGCATAAAAGCGACTGTTAATCAACGGTCTGTATTCTTAAATGTTTTACTTCCATCCCAGTTTAAGATGTTAAGTCTGAATAAATGTTGGAAGCTTCCATGTGTATCTGTGTGTTTAACAACGTGATTGCGTGAATGTTTTGTTGTTGTTCGTTTTAATGTTGAGAAAGGAGTTAAACCTTGGAAGGACCATGTGCTCTTTCCTTGTCTTGAAGTTGAAATTATAAGAGTGTAGTTGAGAAGTCAAAAAAATAAGAAGTAAATTTGTGAAAAATAGGAAAGCAGGAACAAAAGAATGAGGTGAATATACTGTCTCTGAGTCAGTTTAAAGTCTATCAAATCAATGAATCATAGTTCCGATTATCCCAATTTACAGCAGGAGATTAATCAATTAAAACCTCAGTTGTTAATACAAATAAAAATGTTGTCCTTGAGTATTTTTAATTTGCATTTGATGCCAACCATTGAACACCATGAATTATTGGAACTTGTGTTGCCAATTAGTTACCGATATGAAATTCAAGACTTGTGTGATGTTCCGATAACATGCAACAAATTACATCATTTAAATCATCTAACATTGATGATAGTCCTGATAGTGTAACTAGTTAAAACTATATACTGCCGTTGGAATTGTGCCATCTATTGTTCAAGGTTTTCCAAATCTAAGAACACTGCAAAGCTTAAAACCGAGCCAGCTAGGGAGCAAACCAAAACATTTCCAATCAAGTAACTCTCGTTATTGTTATATGTATTGTGCTTGTTATTGTTCTAAAAGTGCAAGGAATTCTGATCTGGAGCTCAGTTTAAAAATGGAAACAGATTAATTTAAAAATTAAATTAACAGGGTTTTGAGATACCCGAGAAAAATCAAATCCTGAAGAGCTTTAACCAATTTTATAAAATATATTGTGTATTGATAAAAACATAATTCTGTGGGGGAAAGGGCTAGTTATTCCAAACATGTAACCATTCTTTGCCATAATTTGTAATAACTTGCACAATTAACATTAACATGACAGGAAGTGAAACCGGATTACTTGAGAGAGAGAGAAGGAGTTGGAGACTGGCTTTGCAGCCAGACTCAGAAATCTTGCATCATTTCGGTTATCTGTGTTTTTAAAGAGCTATATATGGCAGCATGCAATTGGCATCTATAACCCGAAACACTGGTGTTTACCTTATGAGACAATCTGTCTATAGAAGGATCATTTCTGCTTAAACATTGCACTTTCAAATGTGGACAAACAAATGATCAAATTAGATATAATGTAAGAATACATCATATAAAGATCGGAGCTGTATGGCATGTGATCTTAAAGGGGAAAGCGATGTCTTTTGATAGAATTCGCCAGCTGCAGCCAGTGCAAAGTGTTGTTTGATTCGCACTAAGCCTGTTTATTTCTTCAGAATAAACTCGACTGATCTGAAGTAAATATGCCTTTCTTTAAACATTGTTTTCAAAATAACGGTGATTTTAGAGAAAGAAGGAGAGAGAGAGAGCAGCCAAAAACCAGCGGTGAGATTGAACAAAACAAAACATCTGTTTCTAAAGCGTAACTAAATTAGATATTATTATTACATACAAGCAGTCTCCTGCTACATCAACAACTTGACCATGAGAAAGTTTGTTTACCTTACATTGTACTGTCAGAGAATGCAGCTAAGTTTCTAAATTGGACTCAGAATCCCAAGCTGATGAGGCCAAATTAGCTTAAATTAACTTAAAGCATAGCACAATTAATTACATTGGGCAAAAATACTTTGCACTCGCGAAAGCCATACAGACATCGGGGAAAACAAACGTGGATGAAGATATTGCCCACCATACTAAATGAGATTCAGGGTTGCGACAAACCGCACAACCGGATTAACCCCTTATGAGCTCATGACAGGACGGACGATGCAATTACCAGAAAGCATCATAACAGATGGGACCGATGTAGGTCCACTAAAAGATAAAATCAGGAGATATGTTTTGGAACTAAGCACCCAACTAAAAGGGATGCATAAATCGGTAAAAGACAATCAAGAAATAAGAGATGCAGAGAGAGCTTGAAATGCTCCCTGACAGTCCCAACAGTGGGATGTCCCAGTAAAAATATTACCTAACAAATCAGGGCTTGTACAAAAATGAAATGAGCCGTATGAAGTTATAATGAGTAGAGATATCTGTGCCTGTATATACTCAGTTGAATATGCTGAAATTAATTGGAAAATATGTGTCAAAGACTACTTTCCTGGAGTCTATTTTCACTTCTTTATTTCCTAGTTTATAGGCAGTAACCAGTTTCTCATCCTCCAATGCCATGCTGAAGTAATCCTTGGAAGTATCTTTGTTACCCAGGTACAAAACAAACAGATCCAATTGCAAACATTGACCTACAAGCAAGCTGAACGGGTTTGCGGTGTCACGCGTGGGCGATATAGCCTTTGGACCATTGTATAATGGTCACGCGGGATATTAGTAAGTGATAAGATGCTTCTCATGCTGATTCTCACAACCCTGGCCCTGTTAGCCATAGCGGGAAAGGATAACTGGAATTATGAGGATTTAGGAATGGGACACAGTGAACATCTCTGCAATGATGACTCTGTCTATTGTATGAACACCTTTGTGTATATGTCTTATCTGTATGCATCACAATCAAATTTGAGCAAGTGCTGGGTCTGTTCACACATTCCCATGCACGGAGGAAAGGGAGGAATTCCCTTATTTCCTATCCCTTTATCAGCTCCAGAAGTAATTGAATGGGTTTTAAATCAGAATGGAACCCAGAAAGGGTCAAGGAAACTGACATTTAAAACCCCATTGGGTACCACTATGCAGGGTATCAGCAACAGTGATGTTGTTTCAAGGCTAGGGGGCGGAGGGTTCACTTTATCGTCCTTTAAGAAGAATTACCAGCCCAGCTACGACAGATCAGATTCCCCACCCTACTTCATTGTGAAAAATCAACAAAGGGGAGTTATCTGCCTGACAAGAAATGGAACCATACCTGTTGGCCGTAGCTACTGTATACAGCTGATTGATATCACTGATGACGCTGAGGCCATGATACAGGTCACAATCCAGTGCCCCATAGCCACCGTCCCGGTTAATCTCTCCTCCGCTTATATAAGCACGATGACTGCATATAATGGTGCCTATTTTGTCTGTGGAAACAATGCCTATCCGTGGCTTCCCTGGAATTGGACAGGATCGTGTTATTTGGCATATGTGGTGCCTTATATTCACCATGACACTGACTTACGGGACCACCCCGAGATACACCTGCTTAGGGCGAAGCGAGCCATTAGTGAGACAGAACGATTCTTCATGATAGCCTACCCATTTTTTGGGACGGCAAGCGCAGCACAGGAACATATACGGATGGCCTCAACCCTAGAGAAAGTTGCAAATAAGACTAAGGATGGGTTCGAGGAGGTGAGCACGGCCATCTCTGAAATGTCAGCAGAGGTCGTAGCTATTCGAACTGTGGTGTTACAGAACTGATTGGCACTCGATTATCTGCTCGCCTCCCAAGGTGGAACGTGTGCCATAGTTGGCTCGAAATGTTGTACGTATATTCCCGAAGCTTCGGAGAATATAACTCGCTTAGCAGATCATATTAAACAAGTAGCAAAAGCAATTCAGGAAGAAGGGAACCAATATCATGATTATAACCCTCCGGGCTGGCTGGGGCAATGGTTCGGGTCGTGGGGTTCATACCTGATGCATGGATTGATTGTATTAATTGTAATTGTAATTACTTGCTGTGTTTGTATGGCATTATTGAACGCCTGTTGCAAAACAGTAACAGCACGAATTATGATGGTCGCTAGTGTACAGGCGGAGGGGGCAGACCTCCCGACTAAGGAGCGAGGCCCATTCCCCGATAACATGTGGTTCTGAGTTGGTCATAGGGGCCATGTGTAGACCACCTGGCATCCGACCCAAAAGGGGGGAGTGAAGTCGGGAATGGGTTAATAAACTTCAGGACTCAAAGTGTCAAAGTGACCTCTGCGATATTTAGAGCTTGTATGAGAAGTGCTGTAGAATTCATTGTTTTGGTTAGAATTCATTGTTTCTTACATTCAGACCAGATAAGGGAAAACCGTTGTCTCCTGAATGTATATCAGGTTAACTTGTTTGTGCAAAACCTGTGATATTGTTTCAAGGCAATGACGAACGATCGCGGCCTTGGAGATTGCTCACACAGCGGGAATCTGTATACCGATAGGTATAAAACTCTGTTCTTAACTTATATTCGATGAGAAGGCTGGGGATCCATTGTTAGGAACCTCACTTCTCCCACAATTGTGAAAATAAACCTGCACTTTGATCCACTAATAGTGTCAGAGGTTTTTTTTACCTACAACACACCTCACACCACATGCGTCACTTCCTGATGAATTCCATGATGTTTTGTTAAGCCTGATACTTTCATGATTTGATATCTGTACAGATCATGGAGAGAAATAAGGATGGGGGACTAGAGCAGTCAGAGACAGCGAGGTTGCGAGGGAATCAGTATGAATATTGAGGCTGTGAATTTAGTCATATAAATATTCAGGAGCAGTGGTTCCTGTAACTCTCTCTGACTCATTTTCTTTCTGCCTCTATTTATACCACAGTCTATCTGTCTGTTCATGTAAAAGAAATAGCTTAATGTCACCTTACAAGGAAGCGTGTGTGTGGTAATTCTACAGGTAAATTATCTATAACAACGGCTAGATCACTAAATTAGTGTCAAAGCTAAAAGCAAGACAATTTGATGAAAATGAATGAACATTAACTTTAATTTTATATGTTGATATAATTATTATCAATATTTCAGTAATGTTAAGGTACCAGATCAGAAACCCCAAAGTTTGTTATGAAGCACGACGAGACCCCAACAGTCTTTTTTAATTTTGACTTTCATGTGAGGATCAGGTGTTTCACTCCAGGTGTGATTCTATTGACACACTCGGAAGTTTTCACAATACAATCTTTATTTAACAATATGGTTTGACAATAACACATGAATTAGCTTAACCTTTACCAACTTAAACACTTAAGCATGACAAGATACAATCCTTAACTGCTAAGCTTTCTCTATTAGATCCAATTCAAGCAATTTTCCTCTTAGAGACTTAAATTCCTCTTTAAAATGAGTTAGCACCACAAATGCTAATGTGCTTGCACTTGGGGTGCCAGTCCTGAGGCCTCCAGCACACCTATGGAGAACGTGACAGTGAGAGAAACCCATTTCCCTTGGCAGGAACCAAAGAGCAGCCTCCAGAGTGAGATAGAGAGACCTCTTGCATCTTACAGAACCCATCAGTAACTCCCTGTGCTTCCCTGTAGGCTTAGCCCCTCCCCTTACTCACATGACATTGTCAATCAACCTAATCAAAACTCGACTGTGAAACCTCAGGGGAAAAAACAAAATAAACAAAAATGCATGAACTCAGATTAAAACAAACACATCCCGAGCTAAAATCAATCATTAGCCTGCATTCTCAGCATGTGAGCTGCCTGGTGCACAGTCAGTTCGGCATCATATGAGATTAGTCATGGCATTCATCATCTCCAGACTCCCAGGTTGTCTGGATCCACTGCAGTTGACCTATCACTGCAACAGGTCCACAGCAGACATCATCTCCCTGGCCCTACATGCAACCAAAGACACTCATGTCAGCTTCCTATTTATTGACTACAGCTCAGCCTTCAACACCATTATCCCAACAAAACTCATCTCCAAACCCCGTGGCCTTGGGTTCCTCCCTCCAAGACTGGATCTGAGACTTCTTAACATGCAGACCACAATCCGTAAGGATAGGCAATGACACCTCCTCAACAATTATCCTTAACATTGGTGCCCCGTGAGGCTGTGTCCTCAGCTTCTGACTATACTCATACAGTTATGACTGTGTGGTCAAATTCCACTCCGACTCCATTTTCAAGTTTGCTGATCACACCTCTGTAATGAGTTGGATCTCAAACACTGACCAGACGGAGTATAGGAAACAGATAGACAATCGGGTGAAATGGTGTGATGGCACTAATGTCTCTGTCAGTGTTAGCAAAATGAAGGAGATATTCATTAACTTCAGGAAACGTAGTGGAGGACATGTGCCCGTGGAAATGATCGAGAGTTTCAAGTTTCTAGTTATTCAGATCATGACCAATCTGTCCTGGTCCCCCAAGCTGATGCGATAGTTATGAAAACCCACCAACACCTCTACTTTCACACGAGGCTAAGGAAATTTGGCATGTCTGCTACGAGTCTCATCAGGTTTTACATATGCACCACAGAAAGCATCCTTTCTGGATTGATCACAGCTTGGCCTCTGCTCTGACCAGGACAACAAGAAACTACAAAATGTTGTAAAATTAGTCCAGTCCATCACAAAAAACAGCCTCCCATCCAATGATTCTGTCTGCACTTCCCGCTGCCTTGGAAAAGCAGCCAGCAGAGTCAAGTACCGCACACACCCCGGACATAATCTCTTTCACCTTCTTCTATCGCGAAAAAGATACAAAAAAACTGAGAGCACATAGCACCTGTTAGCGCGAGTGAACAGATACCACACCACTCGCACCCAGAGCCAAGATCGATAACAGCACAGTTTATTATAGTTTTTTTTTACGTCGACGGAGGAACAATCAGGACACAGACAAGACAGTCCCGCAAAGTACTCTGCCTGCCTGCCAAAACGGAGTATAGTTATAGTAACGATCTGTTTTGATATGTAAATGGTTTGTGAGTGGTTTCCTGATATAATCATCCTGTTTCAATAGGTTTGTGGGTGTGGAGTTTGATGTGTAAATGGTTTTCTTTTATAGTTATCCCGTTAATGGGTTTTCTGGTCTAGAGTTTTAATATGTAAAGTTTGGTTTAAGAGTGTGATAATTGCTTTATGTCTCTGAATTCCTTTGGACAATGGGTGTTTGATGGGATGTCAGGAAGTTTTCCAGGTCTCAAGATATTTTCTGAATAGCATATTGATGCGAGTTCCTGAGTCTTTGTCAACCTGGTTTCTGTGTTTAAAAGATGTCTGTTTGCCTTACTCACACCTTTCTGGCTGAATGCTGTCCTGTTTTGCTTCATTTATCGAGTTATAGTTTAAGAAATATTCTAATCCTAATACCCACAAAATTTATGCCCGCCTACAGTCCCCCCTGTCGGTCAAAAGTGAATTTTTGTTGTTTATTTCCTTTTCACTTTTCTAACCGATCTTTCTCCCCTTTATTATATTTTGTGTCCGGTGCTTCCTGCCTCCGTACGCTGCAGTCGTACAGTTTAGGGGAGTCCCGGAGTTTGTCAAATCATGTGTAGGCGGGAGTAATCATCCCGCTTGGCTACCTGCCCCATCATACCAATTGTTCTAACTAAGTTCTTATGTGCTTTCATTCTCTTCCGCTGGCGGTAGGTATAACATGTAGCCAATCCCCAGGAAAGGGCTAAGATGAGTTGGATGACCACCAGTGTGTGCGATGTAATTCGGACCCAGGGGTGGATGTTTACATTTAGACCCCAGTCCCACACCTTCTGTACCCATGTTTGACTTCGTAACGCCGTCTCGGTATCTTGTTCCAAGGTTTTGATGTGTGACTGTAACCGGTGGTATAATCGGACGGAGTGTCCTACTTTAAGTCGGAGCTCCCTTAGGACTTCGGTCAGGTGTGGGATGGGGGCTTGCTCGGGTTCTTGGTAGTCTCTTAGGTTGTCTTTTAGGGGGTCTGTGGCATTAAAGGCTATGGTCTGCCTATTTCGAATATTGGTGATGTGAGCTTGACCTATAGTGACTGGCTTGCGAGGGGTAAAACAGAAGTTAGGGTCGGGGATTGGGCATGTTAATCCGTTATATGTGAATGATGTACGTGTGGTGGCTACACAGTATCTACCCCGCCCCCCGTATCCTGCCCGGGCGAAATGTGGGTCTACGGGTATAATCTCTAAGGTGCAGTCCTGTGTTCGGTTAAACCCACATTCTGCTGCCTCTCCTTGTCTCAGTGGGTGAGGACAGATGGTGACCTCTCCCCTCTGCTTGCACCCTGCGAGAGAAACACTGGACATTATGCCATGTTTGGAGATGGCCATGTTTTCGGTTATGTGGTAGCGGAGGGAAGCATTGCCCCTAACAACACCAATATTTTCAATTCGGAAGATGGGGAATGGTCCAGCGTCCTGTGTGACCGTTGGAATTAGCAGAACCATTCCTATCCCGGTGCCCTCACTAACCTCGCAGTCGGGGATTACTGGATATACTCGTGTCATCCCCTTCAGGGTCCGGTCATCCAGCACCCCCTTCTGATCTGCGAGTTGCGCTAGTTGGGCGCTGTCGATCCAATCGGGCACTTCCCCCCTGTGTACCTGGTCCAAATTGTGTCGTATTTGTGCCACCATCCACTGACCATATGCATGGCATAACTGTCCCTGTTGTACCCGGGCAGTGTCTTCCCTTTCCCTGTCTATGAGGCGATTGATAGTTCGGGCATGTGCTTCTAACACTGCAATCCCATCTAGTTGGATATGGGCGCCCGCTTCCCCTAAGAATGCTTGTTCCGCCTGCTGGTCTAATGACCGCTGTAATATGTTTTTCATTACCCCTTTCAGCTGTTCAATTTTACTGTTGAGGCCCTGGATGTCAATGGAGTTAATCATTGTGTCTCCTGTATTCAGCCCTGTGAGCATATCATTGATAATACCCCATTTGCTTTGGTATGTGTTGGTGTTTATGTTTCCCCTGTAGTGTGTGGCCCCCATTGCGTCAATGGCCCATTTTATGGTCTCTCTCTCTAACATCTGATACAAGTTCTGTACCTGTTCTGAGCAATGCCTGGGTACCTGGATTCCTGAAATGTCGATCAGGACAGGTACCACCTCATGTTTTACGTTGTCGTACACAATTTCCCCCTCGTTCCACAACACCAGTCCTCCCTCCGGTCCCCTGCTTTGCAAGGGACAGGGTAAGATTTCGGGCCTTGTGGTCGTGGGGGCCCGCGTTGGAAGCGGTGCAAAACATACATACAATGAGACTGCGGGAGCCTCAACAAGTCCGTAATAGCCGCAAATGTCCATGTTTGAATTCAAAGTGTCCTGTGGTCGGGCCTCTTGTGGGTTGTCGGGGAGGGCGCAGAGAGTCCCAAAAACGCACTGGTCTCTGTTCTGGAGGTCCCGCTGTTGAATGCATGTTCGGAGTCCTTCTAAAGTGCAAGTGAAGCAGATCTCGTTGATACCCGGGTAAACTTGTAGCCATGCGTTAAGATAAGTTCTACTGTTCATAGGGTCCGGTCCAGCTGGCACACATAGTGCCTCGGATGTGTTGAAGGCTACCCCGTGGAATCGCGGGTAGATGGGGTGTTCTTCGGGTGCCACACTCGTCAGGAAGGTCGCCGCGAGGATCATCCTCCAAGTGGTCCACATGGTTCTGGAGAGGGGTTGGGGGAGGATATATAAAACCTGGTGGCCGCCAGTCGTTAGGTTCATATTAGGTGATGAACTTGTCTTACTTATCTTATTCTTATTTCTATCTACATATATACATTCATGCCTCGGTTGGCATATAGTTCCTTTAGTGTTGGAAAATAAAGGTTGTTATTTCGATTTCCGCTGTAAGGACAAAGATGGTTAAGGGCCAATACGTGGAGTGGACGGAGCATCCTCTGTCCTTTCAGTCAGTCTGCTCTGTCCTCTTTCCCCGTGGTGATAGGATTTTAATTGCGACCAATGTTTCCATCGGCCTTTTCCTTTCACATCGACACACGCACATGTATCGCTGGTAAGGATAACCTCGTGGGGTCCCATCCATTTCGGTGCAAACCCGGGTCGGTCTGGGGCAATCCGAATCAAAACCCTATCCCCTACTCGAGGGAGGGTGGGGGTATGACTGACATTTTCCTTTTTAGCCTGGTCTCTAATGGCTTGCTGGTCCCTGGCTGTGTGGTGCAGGTCTCGGAGTTGTGAATCTAAGTGTTGCACATATCGTTTGAGCTTGTCCCGGAGGGGTGTCATTTCTTCCCCTCCCACGGCGATGTTTTCGGGGAGTCGCATTGCTCTCCCGGTCATTAGTTCGAACGGGGTGAGCCCTATGGTTCGACCTGGGGTGGCCCGTAGGCGCATCAGGATACAGGGAAGGACATCTACCCACCCCTGACCTGTTTCTGCGATAGTTTTTGCTATCGTGTTCTTGAGGGTGCGATTCATTCTCTCTACCATTCCAGCACTCTGGGGGTGGTATGGTATATGGAACCGCTGTCGGATCCCTAAGGTTTTACATGCGTGTTTCATTACCTTGCCTGTGAAGTGTGTCCCCTGGTCGGAGTCCAGTTGTAACGGGACTCCCCATCTGGGTATTATCTCATATGCTAAGATGTGGGCTACAGTGGTTGCCCCGCAATCCCGGGTTGGGAAGGCTTCTACCCATTAGCTATATGAACGGAGTGGGAATGGAGGGATACAAAAGAGTGGTCTAGTTTGGACCAGGGAGCGGCGCGGGCTAATTGTTCTTTGTTTCTCGTTTCAAGGCTTCATTCTATGATCATCTTGCTGGTGCCAGTACAGAGCGAGACTGCGGATAGTTGGGAACCTGTCTCGGGGGCAGGGAATTCATATGGTGTTCGTGGAAGTGGAAATGAATAGGGTTGGGAAGCATTTTCCGATCAGGGCCAGTGTGATCTCCTGGACTCGTTTCGATCGCCTCAGGGGGTCGGAGAGGAATTTCTCAGATTTTTTTTTCCCCATATTGGCCCTGGGGTTTTCACTCTGGGTTTTCGCCTCTCCCTGGAGATCACATGGTCTGGAATGGGGGGGTGGGGGTGAGTTAATAGGTTGTGATGAACAAAGCATCGTAGCTGTGAGGGACAGCTCGGTGGATAGGATATTAGTATGTAGATAGGCTGGAAAATTGGGCGGGGATCCTGGATTCAGGATTCAATCCTGGACCGGGGAGCGGCGCGGGCTTGGGGGGCCGAAGGGCCTGTTCCTGTGCTGTATTGTTCTTTGTTCTTTTCTTTGTTCATCGGGTGAACTGGTCAATGAGGACCAGGCAGTACTTCTTCCCACGACTGGTGGGTAGAGGGCCGATGAAGTCAATTTGGAGGTTTTCCCAAGGTCCCTTTGGTCTGGGTTGGTTTGCTAGTTTAACCTTCAGGGGCCGGCCAGGGTTATGCTGTGCGCATATGATGCATCTTTGGCAGTGCTTAGCTACATCCCGCCCCATCCCTGGCCACCACCAATCTCCTGATAAACGAGCTAGGGTCCCATCCCGTCCGGAGTGGTTTGGTTCGTGGTGGAGTCGAAGTAGTTCCGCCTGTATGAATGAGGGGGCGACTACTTGATGTCCTTTCCTCCATATACCATCTTCGTCTAAGGACGCCCCGGTCTGTTTCCACTGCGCCACCTCGTCTGGGTCAGCGCTACCCTGTAGTTTATGAACATCCATCTCTTCCATGGGGGAAGAGGTGATGGCAGCTATCTGTGGGAGGGCTTCCCCTGCTGCAGCTTTAGCAGCGGCATCTGCTAGTTGGTTCCCCTTCTGCTCTACAGTCCTTGTCTTTTGATGGGCTTTTATTTTAATTACGGCTGCTTCTGAGGGTAGTCTGGATGCTGTGGCCAGGTCTCGAATTATATTTTCATGTTTTATGTGTCCCCCCGCTGCGGTAATGAATCCGCGCCTATTCCATGCTATCATATAGTCGTGAACCACCCCGAACGCATATTGACTGTCCGTCTATATGTTTACCCTTTTGTCCCTTCCTGCGCTAAGGGCCTTTGTTAATGCTATAAGCTCGGCCACTTGAGCAGAGGTCTCCCCCCCCATGGTGCCCTTTGCTATTAGTGTTCCTTCCTGATCTACCACTGCCCATCCTGTGCGGTACTGTCCCTCCACCTGCCTTCGGGACCCGTCTACGTATAGTATTATATCGGGGTTCTCCAGTGGCTGATCACTAATCCCATCCTCTGTATCCATGTCTGGGTTAATCGGACAGTGATGTGGACTGCCGTCTGGAAGGAACCCCTCTGCTGGGTTTCTTCCGGTATCTCGTACGATTTTAATAGATTGGTCCTGAGGAAGGAGCACTGCCTCCCAAGTTGCCCTTCGAGCATCTGAAACAGTTCGGAGTCGACCTGTGTTTAATAATTCTACTATTGTATGTTTTGTGTGCAGGATGATCTGTCCTAACATAGTAATGGGTTCGCACACCCTGACTGCCCATGCGGCACAGTCCAGGGCTGCCACACATTTGTGTAGTCCTTTGGCTATCGGGGACTGCCGCACCGAATAATATGCTACAGGTCTCATGGTGCCCCCACTTTCTTGAGTCACAACGGAGCTATAGAATCCGTCCTCCGCATTATAAAAAAGATGGAACGGTTTCGCTATGTTGGGCAGGCATAAGGCTGGGGCCGCTAATAATTCTGATTTCAGGTGGGAGTATGCTGTTTCTTGTTCGGGTCCCCATTCAATGATTTCTGCCCCCGGCCTCCCCCCTTTTACCAATCGCTGGATAGGTTCTGCTATGGATGCAAACTGATCGATGAAATTCCGACAGTAATTAAAGAGTCCCATTACCCTACGCACCCCCCTAACTGTGTTCGGACGGGTCATGTTGGCAATTGCTGTTTTTCGGTCCGTGGGAAGGGTTTTCTTTCCCTGACTTATGTAATGCCCCAGATATCGGACCTCTGGTTTTGCGAGTTGTGCTTTGGTTGGGTTAACCTTAAATCCTGCTGTTTGTAAGCCCCGCAGGATTACTGACAGGGCTCCCAAATGCCCCGTCGGGTTAGTGGAGGCGATCAAGATGTCATCCACATATTGGAGAAAAGCGCTCTCATAGGGGGATAAGTTACAATTTTCGAGGGCTTTGCTCATAACCCGGTGGAATATGTTGGGGCTATTGTGGAATCCCTGGGGGAGACGGGTCCAGGTGTACTGTCTACCTCCACAGGTGAAGGCAAACTTCTCCTGGGAGTCTGGGTGGAGTGGAATTGACCAGAATCCGTTTGCTATGTCTAGCACGGAGAAGATACAATATTCAGGTCGCAGTCCGTTAAATATAGTGGCCGGGCTCGCAACGATAGGGTGTTCCTTTGGGGTGACCTTATTCAGGGCGGTATAGTCGATGGTTAGTCGGTAGTTCCCGTCTGGCTTACAGACGGGCCACATCGGGGAATTTGTGTGGGACACGGTGGGTCTCAGGATGCCCCGTTTAACCAAAGCCTGGACGATTGTTTCGGTTGCCTGTAACGCCTCGGGTTTTATGGGATATTGTTTATGAGGGGCATGGGCTGGTCCTTGTATTTGTAAAGGAAGGATTGTGACGAGACCGCAGTCTTGCTTGCCTGTAGCCCAGACCCGGGGTAGTGCTTGACATAAGAGTCCCACTAGTCCCTCCTTCTTCCAGTCTCGGGCCGTCGGAGCCGGAGCCCCCATGCCTATGGCTGCTACGTTCTTATTAGGGACCCAGTATCCTTGGATCCCGCTCTTGTGTTCTTTCCTTGCCGTCCACAGCAGGCGCTTATTGAAAGCGTCCACCACTGCTCCTAACTCTCCCAGGAGGTCTATTCCCAAAATTGTCCCTTCTTCATTTGGGCCCACCCAGAAGTGTACGGGGAGTATGATCCCCTCTACCTCAAGTAACACTGCTTCGCTCTGATATGCTATAGTCCTATCCCCCCCTATTCCTACTACTACTATGGAACGGTGGGTGGTGGGTAGTGCCATGTTGGTGAGGGATATCGAAGCCCCCGTATCTATTAATATTTTGCATCGCCGGCCCCCTAACGATGCATTCACCCAGATACGGGGGTCCGTTCCCGGGGCGGGGGCCGATGCCACTCATGCAGATTTTTGTGCCGCCAAGGTTTGTATAATGTCCAGCAGCTGCTGGTGGCTGAGGTGCGCTGGGTCCGAAACCACCTCATTCTCCCTTATATCTGGGGCGCTTGCCGGGGTTTTCTCCAGTCTCTTCGGGGGCGCTCCCTTTCTCCTTGGGATCCTTCTGTCTTTGCAGGTAGATTCGGTGTGTCCGATTCTGCCGCACTTATTACATGTATTAGGAGGGTGCGGGATTATAGCTCGGCATTCCCTTTTGAAATGGCCTAATTCCCCGCACCTGTAGCAATTTCCTCCTTCAGTTCCTACCGCTGATATCCCTGCTCTGGCGCCCTGTGTTTTCCTTTGCTGGTTGTCTACAGTGACAGCCCAGTTTTCTAATTCATCAAAGGTGTTAAAGTTTACCAATCCTGTCTTTAGGATAGCTTGGTGTGCTGGGCTCAGCCCATCCCTATATAACTGGAGGAATGCCGGGTTCTGTCTATCTGCATCTGGCATTCCTCCGTGGGCTACAAAGGCATCGAATTTTCGTCGCCCGTATTCCTGAGCCCCTTCCTCCTTTTTCTGCGTTACTCCTACTATTACACTCCAACTCACGGGGACCTCCCCCATGGTCAGGATGATATCGTTTTTAAAGCCTGTCAGAGCCTGTTCCTGCTCCCGGCGGCTCCCGTCTAGGTCTGCACACCAAGTCCCATTCTGGTGTTCTGCCCGGAGCCGAGCCCAGTGATTCTCGGGCATCTTGGCTCTTACTAACCCTGCTATATCTCGGTTGTGTAAGTTGTGGCACAGTTGCATCTCTTTCATCTTTTGCCAAAAAATTGCGTTACTGTGCCTGGGCTGCAGGGTTGGGAGCTTTTCTAGTAATTTCATAGTGTCCCCTGGCGAGAGTGACTCATAAGTTATTTTAATTTGGGCCTGCCTTCCTCGCCCGTCTCTCCCTTGTCCCCCTGGGATACATTCGATCTTAAGAGGTGCTGCTTTGGCGTTTGGGGGATCGGTGGTTACCGGGGGACTCCCCCCTGTTGGGCACCGAGGACTTGTCTCGTCTATTAAGCACTCCCAATCGGGACATTCCTCGTATGGGGCTTCACGGGAGAAGTCGGTCAGTGCCGGCAACACGGGGTTAATAGCCATCACAGCAGCATGCTTTTTCTGTTCAGCCTTTTCTTGTTTATCCTGAACGTATTTATGGACTCGCCCTGCTAGGGTGAGGTGTGCCTTTAGTATGAGGATCCAAGCCTTATCATCCTTGTTCCTCTTTTCCGTTGCCCACCATTCCCGTTGGCTCTCAAGGGGGTCTTGGGGTTTCCACCCTGTTCTAATCATGCTTTTAATTAGGTTCTTGTTTTTATCTGCTAGATAGCGGGTGAGGGACCCTTCCGGCCCCCATTCAAAAATGGTCTCAATGCTATCCATGTCGAATCTCTTAGCTAAGATCAGTGGTGTACTAATCCTGGTTTGGTGCTTCCCACAGATACTTGTGTAGGTATCCCTGGGGTTCCTGGTTTGGTGTTTCCACTGTCAGTACCTTTAAACCTTCAGCAGTAACACGCAGAGCCCGTCCTGCATGTAACGGGGAGATCACCGCTCACAGAGACAGGGGGGGGGGGGCTCTGACCACGACTACAGGGGCCGGGGGCCACTCTTTCCTGACCAAATCCTACCGCTAAATCAATCCACAGAGGCTCGCCGTTTCCCTATCTCCCCGGGAATCACCCTGACCTGGGTGCGGACAAGCGTGGGATTGACCGCAGGTAGGAGTTCCCCCGGCGTGTAGCCGTTCTTTCGCGCTACCAGAGGTCTCCTGCTTGTAGTGCCCGAAGCACTCACAGAGGCTCCAGACTTAGTAGCGCCCGGACATGTAGCAGACTCCTCGCGGATCTGTTTCCAGTGGCCCAGACTTTCGCGCCTGCAGAGGTCCTACCCGACTTGCAGCGCCCGGACTTAAACCGAACTTCGTGAGTCCGCGTTCATTGGCCCTAACCCTGGACGTCCTCCCGGCCTCCCGGCCACTTAACCCTTGTCTTCCTTAGGTACCTTTTGGGTCAGCTAATGTCTGGTCGGGTCCGCTGTCAGGGATACACGGAATGCAACAGTACACAATCAATTACAATTCGCGACCCCGCTCACCCGCCCAAAGAAGAACCTACCCCGCTGTGCAGCTCTCGATCGGGCTCTGTTCACAAGTTCAGATCGCGGCAGCCGTGGAACACCGCTGGCACTGGGAATTCCCGCGGACTTTAAATGAGTAAAGATACTCACCCAGTGTTTGAGAGGCGATGTTCCAGCGGCGGTCACTATCCCGGACGAGCCCCCAATTGTTAGCGCGAGTGAACAGATACCACACCACTCGCACCCAGAGCCAAGATCGATAACAGCACAGTTTATTATAGTTTTTTTTTACGTCGACGGAGGTACAATCAGGACACAGACAAGACAGTCCCGCAAAGTACTCTGCCTGCCTGCCAAAACGGAGTATAGTTATAGTAACGATCTGTTTTGATATGTAAATGGTTTGTGAGTGGTTTCCTGATATAATCATCCTGTTTCAATAGGTTTGTGGGTGTGGAGTTTGATGTGTAAATGGTTTTCTTTTATAGTTATCCCGTTAATGGGTTTTCTGGTCTAGAGTTTAATATGTAAAGTTTGGTTTAAGAGTGTGATAATTGCTTTATGTCTCTGAATTCCTTTGGACAATGGGTGTTTGATGGGATGTCAGGAAGTTTTCCAGGTCTCAAGATATTTTCTGACTAGCATATTGATGCGAGTTCCTGAGTCTTTGTCAACCTGGTTTCTGTGTTTAAAAGATGTCTGTTTGCCTTACTCACACCTTTCTGGCTGAATGCTGTCCTGTTTTGCTTCATTTATCGAGTTATAGTTTAAGAAATATTCTAATCCTAATACGAACAAAATTTATGCCCGCCTACACACCCAACTCAAGAACAGTTTCTTTCCGCCTGCCATCAGAATTTTGAATGGAGCTACCGTATATTAAGCTGATCTCTCTCAACACCCTAGCTATGACTGTTACCCTACAGTCTGCACTCTCATCTTTCCTCTTCCCCTATGTACTCTATGAACAATGTGTTTTGTCTGTATAGCATGCAAGCAAAATACTTTTGTCTGTATTCCCATTACATGTGACAATAATAAATCAAGTAAAATATGAAAAAGAGCTGAATTTTAAACATATCCCTGACAAGAAACATGATATAAATACATTGCTTAAAGGCACAGCACCATCACACACACCCTTTAAAAGTGAACAATATAAAAAGATGACTTCATTTTTCAAAACCTCTAGTTTCCACACCATTAGTACTCTCTAATATGCATGTGTATATGTATTACACATACACACAAACACACATATATATTATATGTATATATATATAAAATACTTTTCCTCAGCATGCAAACATAACAGTCGTATCGTCCAGCTCAGTGCTTCTCTTCCAATATCGAGCATCCATTCTTCTTTCAAAGTCATGATAAAGCAATCACGTTCTCTCTTCCTTCTTTTCTTGACGCACTGCTGTTGTTCAGCTGTTGGTTCTTTCTTTTTAAAACCTCCTTCTGTTCTTCATCCTGCTTTGATTCCAAATCCGAGCTCGATTCTGTTGTCATAATTATCATGATCCGGAGGGTGAAATTTTACATTGAATGCAAACTGGCACAAACCACTTTGGATTTGCTTTTCTTTTCTTCACTGAATGCAACAATTATTTTCAGTTTCAGAGTCCCAAAATGTCAAAGCAAAATGATTTTTGCATAGGGTTAAGCTGTTCGCAGACATTGTCAAAGCATACCTGCCCTTTGTACGCTGTCTTAGCTTCACATGTATGCGTCCAGGGCCACCCAGAATGTTTGCTTTATCACTGTCCCCTTGCTTGTTAACTGACCTTACTTCCTCTGTCAGGCAACTCCACCTTCTGTTGCAAAATGATAGCTCAAAGTTTTTTCAAGTCTCCAATTGTATAGCTGTCTGTTCCAAGATAGTTTATTAATTCCTTTGTTTATTCTGGATCTTCATCATCATTTTCTGCATGTTCCTTGGAAAAGATATATAGCAGATTGACTTCTTTGGTGTCAGGATTTGTTGTAATTATCTTTTGCACGATCATTTTGGCAGTCATGCTGTTGTCGAAACCATCGTAAGTTACTCGAACCTCAGCTACGAAGAGTCTTGTTTTTCTGGGTATCCATGTCTGTGCAAACTGCATAGATTCATTATCCCAGCAGTTCATTTTGAATGATGGTAACGTTTCATCAAAGTCTTACTTCACGTCGTTGTCCTTTTCTTCTGCCTGTGGTAGTAAAATACTTCTGCTCCTCAATCTCCATCTCGAGATCACTTATGACTTGGGGGGGCACGGTGACACAGTGGTCAGCACTGCTGCCTCACAGCACCAGGGTCCAGGTTCGATTCCTGGCTTGAGTCACTGTCTGTGCAGAGCTTGCACATTCTCCCCATGTCTGCGTGGGTTCCCTCTGGGTGCTCCGGTTTCCTCCCACAATCTGAAAGACATGCTGGTTAGGTGCATTGACCCGAACAGGCGCCGGAGTGTGGCGACTAGGGGGAATTTCACAGGAACTTAATTGCAGTGTTAATGTAACCCTTATTTGTGACTAATAAATAAATTTACTTTACTTACATTCTGATTGAGCTACATTTTTCTTTTCCAACTTTAGCAGTTTTACATGGCACTCATTTGCCTCCATTCGTGTCTTCATTACCTGAGATTTGTAATTTGTTTGAGATTTCAGGCTGTTGCCACAGATAATAATACTAACTCGCAAAACTAGAATTTTTTTATTTCTGATCTGCTTATTTTTTCATCGCATGCTATGCCATTTTCCATGCTATCTAGCCAACCCACCAGCCCTCGTGAATCTCTCCCGAAAGTTTGATACATAGTCCAACAATGTAGTCTCAGAATGCTGACTCGACAATTTCTCCTTGATCAAGTTAAGTGGCCTTCATTTCTCATGGCAGGGTGGCACAGTGGTAAGCACTGCTGTCTCACAGCTCCAGGCACCTGGGTCCAATTCACGGCTTGGGACACTGACTGTGTGGAGTTTGCACATTCTCACCGTGTCTCCGTGAGTTTCCTATGGGTGCTCCGGTTTCCTCCCACAGTCCAAAGATGTGCATGTTCGGTGCACTGGCCTAGCTAAATTGCCCCTCAGTGTCCCGGGATGCGTAGGTTAGAGGGATTAGCGGGGTGAATATGTGGGGTTACGGGGATAGGGCCGAGTTGGGATTGCTGTCAGTGCAGACACGATGGGCCGAATGGCCTCCTTCTGCACCGTAATAATTCATTGATTCTATGATTCTAATACTGGGAAATTGATCAAGGTTCCTAGGCTAACAATAGTGGGAGTTCAGATGAGGTATTCTAGATTTTCAATATTCAGTGTTTGGTCGAGGTGTCGTCCCTCCCGTCTTTGGATGCTTTGCGGAGAGTAAGGTGCTAGAAGGTGTGCTGAGTTGGAAAAATATCAGTCTGCAGACATTCGGACTCAGTTTGAGTCACACAAACTCCATGGTCTCATCCAGTGGCTTGCGTTTCAAGTCTGGCACAGTGGCTTCATTCGCCGGATAACCAACTGGATGCAACAACAACAATGTACCTTTAAGACTTGATTACCTGTAAAGACTCACATTCCAACCATTATTTTGTAAATTGAGTTTGTGTCTTTATATGCCCTGTTTGTGAACAGAACTCCCACTCACCTGATGAAGGAGCAGCACTCCGAAAGATCGTGGCTTGTGCTACCAAATAAACCTGTTGGACTTTAACCTGGTGTTGTGAGACTTCTTACTGGGGGCCAGTGCCATGGCACTAACCGAGACGGCAACTGACTCCCAGGCCGCATTGCCGTCAGCAGCGCCCCCCCCCCCGGGTCTGCATCCTGCTGGGGGAAGAGGGTGACCCGAACTGGCTCTGCCGCAACCAGCAGCCTCCCGGTATCGCCCTCAGTAAGTCGGGGGACTAGTCGTGTGCTCATTTTTTCTTGCACTGCCTATCTGCCTGTCCATCCTTGGGGATTTTTTGGTGGTCTGCCTGCGGAAGCTGGGGGCAGGGTGGGGGGGAAGGGGACGGGATCACTTTGCCTGCGATCGATGGGGGGTGAGGTGGGGGCTGCTGCCACTCTGCCTGCGATCAGAGGGTGGAGGGCAGCCTCGATGGGGGAGTGGGGGATAAGGTTGTCAGTAATGTTGGGGGGTCCAATGTCCGTGGGGGACAGGGGGAGATATTATTTGGCCCGGGAGGGATGGGGCAGGGGAAAAGCATTATTTTATTTTATTTTCTCTGCGCATGCACAGTTGAAGGCTCCAATCGGAACGACTGGGTTTCCGCCTTGTTCAGCCTGTTCTTGTTCTTTTCCAAACATCTGATCAAAAATTGTTCCTTTTGTAACTTTCTGATCTTTACTCTTTAATTTCTCCTCTTGTCTTAACCTATGACTTTGTGACCTTGTTACTACACAATCCGGAAAAATCCCAGGATATGCATCCTTCAAAAACTCAGTTGTTTGATTTCCACTGGCTTTTCAACCACAGTAGGAATCGTTCCCACCTGTGATCCAGCTGTACAATTACCCAAGATACACTGTATTCCTGGACAAGATAATTCCTCTGTTACTCCTATTCCAACTTTACCACTCTTCACTTGACTCTCCAACCTCTCCTTATATAATGGAACACTACTCTTCTCACCATGAATTCCATAAGTTATCACCTTTTCTGGTAATACTCCTTCCAAACTGCATAACTCCTATCTCTTATCATCAAAGATTGACTTGCTCCTGATTCTCTCCCTCCTGGCACATGAGTAAACTTTACCCGCACAAGTGAACTCTTAAGAGAGATCTGGCACCTTCTTATCAATCAACTCCTGGTCAAGCTGTACATTCTTTAGCACCTCTTTCACTTTAATTGGGCTTTCCTTTACCACTTTAACAGAACCCATTGGCTTATCCTATTTTATCATGTCAGTCGTCACAATGCTTTTCTTAAAACACCAACGCTGCGACTTTGCGTGGCTTAATTTATTACAGTGAAAACTTCTGAGGCTTTTAATTTCTCTTCCACCCTCCTGTTTCCTTTTAACCTTTTAAACACTGTCCTTATTATCTCCCATGAGAACTTCCTTTACCTTTAACACCTGAGAATTTCTCTTTTCCCCAGTTTCTATCCCTCAGGCTGAAAATGATGTCAGAAACCAAACTTTGATTTATAAACTAATTCGTAATCATCTGCCATTTCTGCAGCTAACCTCTCAGTTTTAACACTCTGCTCTTCCACATTAAATTCTCATTACCTCAGGAAGTAAATTTTTAAACTCCTCCAAAATAATAATTTCTCCAAGAGCTTCTTTTGCCTGGTCTATTTTCAAAGCCCTTATCCATCTACCAAATTACTCTGTTTGATCCTTTCACGTTCTATGTACTTTACCAGGTTCTTTCCTTAGAATTCTAAAGTGTTGCCTGTCGGCTTCTGGCACTGGTTCATATGCATTTCAGATGTATTTTTTTCACTTCATCACAAATCCCAGATATCTCCTCTGAGAGTGATACAAACACTTCACTAACTCTACCTACCAGCTTTGTTTTAATCAGTAATTCCTACATGGTCTGTGGTCATTTCATTTGTTTAGCCACTTTCTCAAAGGAAATGAAAAAGGCTTCTAAATCCTTCTCATGAAACTTTGGCAATACTTGGACATATTTAAATATATCCCTTCCAAGCTTTTGACTCCGACACTCTCGCACTTCTTCACCATCCTCATCACTATAGTCAAAATGTACTTTTCCCTTGACCTCCGCCAATTTTAACTGATGTTCACTTTTTATTGTCAGTTTCTGAAGTTCAAATTTTTTCCATTATTCTTTCTGCCTTGTCTGCAATGCAGGCAGTCCATTTCTTGTGCTGTTTCTTCCTCCCTTTCTCTGTTTTTTTTTCTATGGCAATGGCCTCCCTTTCTTTTATTTTGAATTCAAACTGCTTTAGTCCTTTGCGATGTTCAAGCTGTGCATTTGTAAATGAATTCTCGCCATTTCCAGTGATTCTGACTGTGTTTCTGGCCGTTTTAAATGCTGAGCTATTGCCACAACAACCGCCCCCCCCCGACTTTTTACACCATCAGGTAATGTCAGTTGCAACATTTTTGCCAATTGCAAAAGTTTTATTTTAGTCACCTTTTGGAAACCACCCTGCTTGACATCTTCCACTCCCAGGAACTTTTTGCCCTCTGAAAGAGCTATTATTCCACAAGGCACTCCCTATTTAAACCTGAACACAACACCCAAAAAGAAAACACAAATATGCTCACCAGTCACTGTCTTTGAGTCCATCAATCCCAAATTAATCAAGAAAGAGATTTTAATCCCAGACGAGTCCCCAATTGTTATAATTCAGGTCAAGAACTGCAAAGTATTTAATGAAGTCGCCTGGATATTAAATTTTGCAATTTGAATTTATTTAGGTTAAGGATGAGATGCTACATTTCAGGTATGTTTCAACTGACCTACAAGGGAGCTTTTATCAAACAAAGATTTTTTTTCAAATACAGTTAACATGTGTGGAACGAAAATGTACAATAAACTTTACCAATTACAAATAAGAATAACAACAACCATGATATTGAGTAACCCTTAATGTATGTAGGAAATGTTCCAATCAAACAAACTTCCCTAAACAAAAACAAAGAACAAAGAACAAAGAAAATTACAGCACAGAAACAGGCCCTTCGGCCCTCCAAGCCTGCACCGACCATGCTGCCCGACTTAACTAAAGCCCTCTACCCTTTGGGGGACTATATCTCTCTATTCCCATCCTTTTCATGTATTTGTCAAGACACACCTTAAAGGTCACTACCGTATCTGCTTCCACTACCTCCCGCGGCAACAAGTTCCAGGAACCCACTCCTCTCTGTGTAAAAAATCTGCCTCATACATCTCCTTCAAACCTTACCCCTCACACCTTAAGCCTGTGCCTCCTAGTAATTGACTCTTCCACCCTGGGAAAAAGCTCCTGACTATCCACTCTGCCCATAGCTCTCATAGTCTTGTAGACTTCAATCAGATCACCCCTCAACCTCCGTCGTTCCAGTGAGAACAAACCAAGTTTCTTCAACCTCTCCTCATAGCTAATGGCCTCCACACCAGACAACATCCTGGTAAATCTTTTCTGTACCCTCTCCAAAACCTTGCCACACGTTTAGTGCAGAAAATACAAATGCTCACGTGATGCTGGAACTTAATTCTTTGGTTGAATTCTGCACCTCTCTTGATGCACACACAGGCACGCTTGGGAAGGGGTAGAGAACGGCTCTAGGTACTAACTTGCAACTCACCAGCTGCAGAATTTTCACTCGCGGAAGGCCAGGAATCCTTGCTTCCCGCTAGCCAGCAGAACGTACAATACCAGGGAGTGAGAGAGAGCCAAACACAGCTTTTCAGTTTGATGTCCACACTCAAAGAACAAAGAACAAAGAACAGTACAGCACAGGAAACAGGCCCTTCGGCCCTCCAAGCCTGTGCCGCTCCTTGGTCCAACTAGACCAATCGTTTGTATCCCTCCATTCCCAGGCTGCTCATGTGACTATCCAGGTAAGTCTTAAACGATGTCAGCGTGCCTGCCTCCACCACCCTACTTGGCAGCGCATTCCAGGCCCCCACCACCCTCTGTGTAAAAAACGTCCCTCTGATGTCTGAGTTATATTTCGCCCCTCTCAGCTTGAGCCCGTGACCCCTCGTGATCGTCACCTCCGACCTGGGAAAAAGCTTCCCACTGTTTACCCTATCTTTCCCCTTCATAATCTTGTATACCTCTATTAGATCTCCCCTCATTCTCCGTCTTTCCAAGGAGAACAACCCCAGTCTACCCAATCTCTCCTCATAGCTAAGACCCTCCATACCAGGCAACATCCTGGTAAACCTTCTCTGCACTCTCTCCAATGCCTCCACGTCCTTCTGGTAGTGCGGCGACCAGAACTGGACGCAGTACTCCAAATGTGGCCTAACCAGCGTTCTATACAGCTGCATCATCAGACTCCAGCTTTTATACTCTATACCCCGTCCTATAAAGGCAAGCATACCATATGCCTTCTTCACCACCTTCTCCACCTGTGTTGCCACCTTCAAGGATTTGTGGACTTGCACACCTAGGTCCCTCTGTGTTTCTATACTCCTGATGACTCTGCCATTTATTGTATAACTCCTCCCTACATTATTCCTTCCAAAATGCATCACTTCGCATTTATCCGGATTAAACTCCATCTGCCACCTCTCCGCCCAATTTTCCAGCCTATCTATATCCTGCTGTATTGCCCGACAATGCTCTTCGCTATCCGCAATTCCAGCCATCTTCGTGTCATCCGCAAACTTGCTGATTACACCAGTTACACCTTCTTCCAAATCATTTATATATATCACAAATAGCAGAGGTCCCAGTACAGAGCCCTGCGGAACACCACTGGTCACAGACCTCCAGCCGGAAAAAGACCCTTCGACCACTACCCTCTGTCTCCTATGGCCAAGCCAGTTCTCCACCCATCTAGCCACTTCTCCTTGTATCCCATGAGCCTTAACCTTCTTAACCAACCTGCCATGTGGGACTTTGTCAAATGCCTTACTGAAATCCATATAGACGACATCCACGGCCCTTCCTTCATCAACCGTTTTTGTCACTTCCTCAAAAAACTCCACCAAATTTGTAAGGCACGACCTCCCTCTTACAAAACCATGCTGTCTGTCACTAATGAGATTGTTCCGTTCTAAATGCACATACATCCTGTCTCTAAGAATCCTCTCCAACAACTTCCCTACCACGGACGTCAAGCTCACCGGCCTATAATTTCCTGGGTTATCCCTGCTACCCTTCTTAAACAACGGGACCACATTCGCTATCCTCCAATCCTCAGGGACCTCACCCGTGTCCAAAGAAGCGACAAAGATTTCCGTCAGAGGCCCAGCAATTTCACCTCTCGTCTCCCTGAGCAGTCGAGGATAGATGCCATCAGGCCCTGGGGCTTTGTCAGTTTTAATGTTCCCTAAAAAACCTAACACTTCCTCTCTTGTAATGGAGATTTTCTCTAACGGGTCAACACCTCCCTCCGAGACACTCCCGGTTAACACGCCCCTCTCCTTCGTGAATACCGATGCAAAGTATTCATTTAGGATCTCCCCTATTCCCTTGGGTTCTAAGCATAATTCCCCTTCGAAGCTAAAGCAGCAGCTCAAAACTGAAAGCAAAAGAACTCCTGTCACCTTACCTGTCAATCATTCTTCCCCAAACAATGCAAGGGCATAAAAAATCCCAGAAAGTACCTGAGGCCCGGAGTAAAAATAAACAAATCCCAATTTAAGGCATTGAAGCAGCAATGAAAGGACTTGTAGCAGACAGCCCAGCAACAATGAGAAAAAAGCGAACCTGTTATAGCTGCAGAGAACATGATTTAAAAAAAACATTTCTTAAAGGTACACTAACGTCACAGCACCACACATGTGCGTTGGGGCAACACACAGGTCCTGATGCAAGGACATGCATGGTGGAAGCGCCAAGTTGAAACAATTTTGTGAAAATCTGCTCTGTTTCCATTAGAAAACTGCTGTTTCCAAGCAAGGTCTCAACAGAAGATCCCAAGCTGGCCCCATTATAAGAGAGCGTGGATAGAGTTCTCCTGTGTCGCACTGGAGCCTCCGGAGATTGTATTGCAGAAAGCCAAAGGCTTCTTCTCCCATTGGGAACTGGATGTCAACTTTTGAACAAATGTATGCAGCATGCTGCTGTGCAGAGGGACCTGGGTGTCCTTCTGCAAGAATCGCAGGGAGTTGGTTTGCAGGTGCAACAGGCAATTAAGAAGGCAAATGGAAATTTGTCCTTCATTGCTAGAGGAATGGAGTTTAAACACAGCGAGGTTACGTTGCAGCTGTATAAGGTGCTGGTAAGGCCACACCTGGAGTACTCTGTACAGTTTTGGTCTCCTTACTTGAGAAATGATATACTGGCACTGGAGGGGGTGCAGAGGGGACTCACTAGGTTGATTCCAGAGTTGAGAGGATTGGCTTATGAGGAGAGACTGCGTAGAAAGGGGCTATATTCATTGGAATTCAGAAGAATGAAGGGAGATCTTATAGAAACATATAAGGTTAAGAAGGGAATAGATAAGTTAGAAGCAGGGAAGTTGTTTCCACTGGCAGGTGAAATTAGAACTAGGAGGCATAGCCTCAAAATAAGGGGAAGCAGATTTAGGACTGAGTTGAGGAGGAACTTCTTCACACAAAGGGTTGTGAATCTGTGGAATTCCCTGCCCAATGAAGCAGTTGAGGCTACCTCATTGAATGTTTTTAAGGCAAGGATAGATACATTTTTGAAAAGTGAAAGAATTAAGCGTTATGGTGAGCGGGCGGGTAAGTGAAGGTGAGTCCACAAAACGATCAGCCATGATCTTATTGAATGGTGGAGCAGGCTCAAGGGGCCAGAAGGCCGACTCCTGCTCCCAGTTCTTATGTTTTGATGTAAGAGGGCAAAAATACTTCTATATTTGGCAGCCCGGGGCTTTTTGCCACTAATCGGATGTTATGCGTCATTGTTAAACTGAATTCTGAATTTATCACATATGAATTTGGAAATTGGGTTTGTGAGTGGAACTCTGCCGACAAAGAGCAAAAGAGACAACATGACTGTTGGTTTAAATAAAATATTATTTTCTGTGTTAAAAAAACTGGAAACTAGGAGAAAATGAAACACAGGACTTGAGTTATGACAATGCTATCATGTGCAGATGCTGATAATGTTGTTACATTGGGTGATTTTGTTTTGGTTAAGTTCTTGTAATTATGCGATACAATGTGTAATTGTGAAATAAGCAGAGGCTCCGTGCATGATGTAACACGTTATGTTGTGAGGTATTTGTGACAATTAGTTTGTATGAAGTGGATGCAACACCAGGGTAAAGAAAACTTCATGGTTATGAAGTAAGCAAGGCAGAGGAATACTAATGCTACATTTTCCAGGGCCCCAAATGTGATCTCGACACCTGACACTGACTGGAATTCGTTCATGAGGCGACACATGTGGTGTGTGGGGAAATACAGTGGACGGTGTGTACATGGATCTTCAGAAAGTTTGAGTAAGGGGGTGATTCTCCCACGCCACTGCGCTAATTTGTTAATGCGGCAGATTAGGAGATTCGCATGTTGGCCAATTCGCAGGATTCTAGCGAGCGTTCGCGCCGCAATTGCACCTCCCAAGCCCAGATTTCCAGTGGCGTCTGCGCAATGCTGGAAATTGGCTGGGGGGAGGGGCTAATATTTAAATAGCCTTTAAAATAACAGCGGGCCTGGGACTGAATTCTCCCGGCCCGCTCGCGTCTCCCACACCGCCACTATTTCACTCCAGCGGGGTTTGCACTCGCTCCTCATTTTCAGGGAAATAATGGGACAATCCCCCTGGAGTGAACGGGGGCAATCAGGGCCCCCAAGGCGACGGGCAGCGGGGGATAGTGACCTCTGTAAATGGGCACCCTGGCAGTGCCAACCTGTACTCATGTCCAGGGGGCACCTTGGCACTGCCTCCTGGGAATGGGGCAGTGCTAGGGGGCGAGGCCAGCTGGGGGCAGGGCCGAGGGGGGCAATCTGTCGAGGTGGGTGTTCCGGTGCCACTCTGCATGGGGATGGATCGGGGCAGGATGAAGCCCAGCGAACAGGGCAGCCTGGGAGGGTGGTGGACAGCATGGGTGGTCTGCCGGAGAGGGGGTCTGCCGGGTGGGGTTCTTCCTCCCTGGGGTCTGCGAGGAGTGGGAGAGATTGTTACTGCTGGGGACGCGCTGGATATCGGGGTGCTCCAGGACGTGAGAGCGTTTGGGGCTGCCCTGGGAATGCCCTTGCGGGTCGCGATCAGGCTGTGGGGGTGGGTGGTGTCGAAATCTCGACTTCCAAATTTGACTTTAGCATAAACACACGTTAACACAAGATACTTAACTGACAGATTGTCTTTATTTCATTTGATAGCAAGTGGGGAGGTTCTTGACAAATGGGTCAGAGACACCACTCCACCGGACAAAGAAAATCATCCTGGTTTATACAGTTCTGCAGCTCACAGTCAGTTGGACACAATCCAAAGAAAAGTGTTACAAATGATATACTTTGAATATTGATCCAATAGAAAAAATACTGAACCACCCTGATCTATGAGATCATGATAACTCGTGTGATACTCCAATATATCATCCATAAGCTGGTCCTCTAGTCTCTTAGTCAGACATCATATCTCTATTTTGATAGCAGCCTCACAAAGCATCTTCATTCAAACAGTCTCACATGGGCACCTCTTAATTGATAAATGGGGCCTACAAAAGCCAGGAGTATTTAATGGCCTTGTCAGTGAGGTCAGTGAATCTCGAAGGAATGTGGTCAACTCAACTTGCCTTCAGGATATTTCCCAATTATAGCCTTGATAAGTTTGTTTTGAGCCATCATAATGAAACACATGTATATATTGCTCAGCAATTCAATGACTGAGCTTTTTATCACACCTACAATTTTGAGGGGTATCATCATGATACCATTAATTCTTGTCAGTTCCCACTAGGTCCCTTACCATAACTTTTTTGTTCGCTGAGACATTAATGTCTTTCTGACTGTTAAGATTAGAAACTGCGAAGGCAGCTTCATTAAAATTCACTCTTGTATCAGTTGTTTTCGATCAAGTGTCTGGTAAAGCAAATAAGTGTCCTTTATGGCCTTGTGATTCCAATAACTGGGTGCTTTAAAGGAATGTATCTAACATATGTTTAGTATCCACTGTGATGCAACTGTACATCAAAGTTTATTTGTTTAACTTCTAAAAATGTATAGAAGATATATTTATATGTATGGACTAATTAAAGGTATTACATGTACCTTTAAAACTACAAAGCATTTAAAACACCTCATTACAATTACGAACAAACTTGCTCCCCTTTGATTTAAAGTGAATTCTACATCTAAGTTGATTAAACAAAATCCCTAGCAGAGTCTGCCACATTTATCGTGGCCCTTTTCTCTTCTATCTTTCTACATTGGACAGCAAAATGCAGGCTGACAGTTTGGGGCCACTGCGCATGAACAGAGGACCGGAACTGTCAGCCTCCGGTGTGAATAGGCCTCACCCCCCGAGCTTCAAAAGATAGTTCCAATTGTGATCTCTGCATTATAGTGTGAGAGATTCTCGTCTGAAGTTGCACTGAAAAAAACAGCTTTGCCGCGAATCCAACACTTCAAACTTTTTAGGGAGAATCGTGGCCAAAGATACCACACAGCTTTCAACTGGAGAAAATGAAATCAGGGGGAGGGAAGCAAACTGTTTAGATGGGAAGAAGCAATGGGAGTTTCTCCGAGTGCTTGGAATGAGGCAGTGGAGATCCAGAGGGTTTTGCTCTGGACTCAACCCTGTTAACTTTACACAATAATCTGGATACAAAGCTCGAAACAGTGGTGTAGAAATTTGCAGACAATATTAAAATAGGAAGCATCGTCATGAATTCTGAAGCTCAAAGCAACGTGGCTGAGATAAATGGGCCAATGAGTAACAATGGAATTTAATGTCAGTCAGTGTGAGGTTTTACATTTCATTGAAAACATATTTGGAATGGGGGAAAGCTGGATGATATCAAAAAGCTGAAAGGTTTGGGGATTTTGGCTCCCAACATTAAAAACAGCTCCTCAAGTGGATCAAGATAAAGAGCCAATGAGATACTGACTTTTACGGCAGTATGTATCGAATATTAAAGTCAAGACGTAATGGTGAATTTAGATAAAACCTCCATAAACCCACAGTTAGAGAAATATTTGTGGATTTTGATTTCCCATTACAAGAAGATGTTGCTGCGATTCAGAGGATCCAACACAGATTCCCCAATATGTTTCCTGGCATTGTAAGGTGTTGTCTTGTCGAACAGTTTACTGAGTTCAGACATCTGGAAGAAAGAATTGGACACAAGGGCCCTTAACTTCCTCAGCGTGGGAATCAGTGGTGGAGTGACATTCCGTAACGACTCACATGCTTGAAACAGGAACCCCCCAATATCCCACACTCAGGAGCCAGGTGGTTATGGCCCAAAGAGTTTCAATTGATTTTAAGTTCGAGTGACTGGATCAAAAGCCACATATGTACGAACAAGAGCAAGTAGTCAGTTCGGCAGTGATTCAACATTGATGTTTAATTTGTGACTGACCATTTTGGCCTTGATTCCAGCTCCAAATACCATTTAAAGATATTCAAAGTGAGCTCCTCATATTACCCACCCTCCAGGAGATATTAGTGCCTTTGCTCATTCCTTCTGTCTTTGATTAACCAGGCCTTTATCGCCTCTTCCCTTCACCCATCCTGTGCTGCTCCCATGATGAGTTCCACAACTCCTTTCATACATCCCAGCCGGGATTTTCCCCAATTCACATGAAAACGGGATTTAATTTCACTGATTATTTTTAGTGTGATTTTCAGATTGAATCTCCAACACTCTGAACTTCACAGAATGGTCGAGTGGGATTCCCTCTGAGAATCTGGGTGCGGGGTCTATTCCCACTGGAGAAGTTGGCAGCATAGCGCTGAGCGGGCCACTGCACATGCGCCAATCTGCCAGTCCAGAGATCGGTGCATGCGCAATGGCCCCACATTGCCGGCCTCCTGATTGCGAGCCAGCCCGATCACTGGCCTTCCTTGCAACCCCCCATCGATGTCCTTGCAGAGCCCCAAATCCCCCGAACATCTACCTCCTAAACCTCCTCGGGCAAGCCCCAATACCCCCATCCGCGGCCATCCCCCATCTCCCTGAGAACACTAAGCATGCTGGTACATCAAATTTGGTCAGTTTTTAAGTTTATTACAAATTACAGCAAAATGTAGCAGAGTGACATGAATATTAACAGTGTGAAGAAAGACAGATAAGAAGAGAGCCTTGGACAATTGCTTTCTTACCAAGGTGATTGGACACAATTTTAAATTATGAAATGAAGGGACAGGACAGACAGAAACAGGCTATAGAGGATAATTGGACATAGATGTAAGATTAATTGGAAGAGAATTGGACAAGAGCAGGAGATACATTTAAACACAGAAGAATGCGCGTCTTTGGAATTAATACTTGTATCTCGATACTGTCCCAAATTGGGGTCAGATCATTGGGTTTTTGGCATTTTCTCAATGGTGGGGCAACTCTGCATCCTGTGAGGAACCAACAGTTCATTGGAGATGGCCACCATGTGATAGTCCAGGGGGATATCACAACCAGAGACTGAGGATCCCACAGATGGGGACACGGGCAGGAAAGGTCCCACTTTTTAAATGTATTTTTGTGAACATTTCCTGCCCAGTTCCTGAGGTTTCTTCCTGGCTGAGCAGTGAGAATCTCTCCCAATGGAGAGACAGAGCGGCAGCATCAGGAGCCTGGCTTAGAATAGTGAAAACACCCGTGACCAATTAGAGCCCAACACCCAACCTGTTTATCATTTGTTGAGAAGTAGAATCCTTATCATCCTTGTCAATCATTCCTGCATCCTCCTTGGTGCTTCTATATCCTTTTGATAATGTGGTGACCAGAACCATACACAGGGCTCCAAGTGCTGTCTGAGCATGCTTTGTACAGGTTTAACTGCAATTCTCTAATATTTATTTCCAATTCTCGAGAATTAAAACCGAATGATTGGTTTACTCCTGTAACAGACTTAACACTTTGCTCACCAAAAATCTGAGATCTCTTTGCATCTCTGTCTCATTTAGATTGTTATTTTCCATCTTTTATCTGATCTAATGATTCTGAGCACATTGTAAAGCAATAGACCTAAGGATTGGGAGCAGTTTAAAATTCAGCAAAGGAGGACCAAGGGATCGATAAAGAAGGCAAAAATGGAGTATGAAGGAAAGATGGCAGGGAACATAATAACTGACTGTCAATGTTTCTATAGGTATCTAAAGGGAAAAAGATTGACAAAAATGAATATAGGCACCTTACAGTCAGAAATGGGCAAATTCATAACGGGGAATAAAGAAATGGCTGAGGAATTAAACTTGTGCTTTGCTTCAGTCTTCACAAAGGAAGACATGAATAATGTGCCAGAAGTGCTGAGAGAAACATGTTCTAGTGAGGAGCTGAAGGAAATCAGCATTAATAGACAAATGGTTTTGTAGAAATTGATGGGACTGAAGGTGGATAAATCTCCGGGTCTTAATAATCTCCATCCCAGAGTACTTAAGGAACTGACTCTGGAAATAATAGATCCATTGGTGAATATTTTCCAAATTTCTTTGGACTCTGGAATAGTTCCTACAGATTGGACGGTAGTTAATGTCAGCCCGTTATTCAAAAAATGAGATGGAGAGAAAGCAGGGAACTATAGACCTGTGAGCCTAACGTGGGTCCGAGGGAAGTTGATAAAGTCTCTGATCAAGGATTTCATAACTCAGCCTTTGGAAGGCAGTGGTATAATCAGACAAAGTCAGCATGGATTTACAAAAGAGAAATCATGCTTGATGAATCTATTGGAATTTTATGAAGATGTGACTCGTAGAGTTGACCAAGGAAAGCCAGTGAATGTGGTTTATTGAGACTTTCAGAAGGCTTTCGACAAAGTCTCACATAACAGACTATGTAAAGTTGAAGCACAAGCCATTGCAGGTAATGTCTTGAGATGGATAGAAAGCTGGTTAGCAGATAGGAAGCAAAGAGTTGGCATAAATGGGTCCTTTTCTGATGGGCAGTCAGTGACTAGGGGGGTTCGCAGGGATCTGTGTTAGGACCCCAGCTGTTCATATTATATATCAATGATTTGGAAGAAGAAGCCAAATGTATTATGTCCAAATTTGCAGATGATACAAAGTGGGATGGGAGGGTGAGCTGTGGGGAGGATGCAGAGATGCTTCAGCGTGATTTGGGCAGGCTGAGTGTGTGGGCATCTGCATGGCAGACGCAGTATAATGCGGATAAATGTGAATTATCCACTTTGGTAGCAATAATAAAAAGATAGATCATTAAATGAATGGATGTAAATCAGGTAAGCGTTCTCCAAGGCGGCCTTCACAACACACGACAGCGCAGAGTCACTGAGCAGAAACTGATAGCCAAGTTCCGCACACATGAGGACGGCCTAAACCGGGATGTTGGATTTATGTCACATTATCAGTAACCCCCACAGCTTGCCTCCTGGGCTTGTAGAATCTCACTAGCTGTGCTGTCTGGAGACAATACACATCTCTTTAACCTGTGTTGAATGCTCCCTCCACCCACATTATCTGTACCTTTAAGACCTGGCTGGCTGTAGAGATTTGCATTCTAATTAGTATTCTGTAACTTGATTTCGGTGTCTGTGCACTGTTGGAGAACAGATATCCACTCCATCTGACGAAGGAGCTGTGCTCCGAAAGCTTATGATATTTGCTACCAAATAAACCTGTTAGACTTTAACCTGGTGTTGTGAGACTTCTTACTGTAAATTTAGACAGCTGGATACTCAACGAGACATTGGGGTCCTTGTGCATTAGTCGCTGAAAGTAAGCTCGCAGGTACAGCAGGCAATAAAGAAGGCAAATGATATGTTGGCCTTCATAGTGGGAGTATTTGAGTGCAGAGATAGCGATGATTTTCTGCAACTGTATAGGGCATTGTTGAGGGCATAGTTGGAATTTGTGTGCAGTTTTGGTGTCCTTATCTGAGGAAGGATGTCCTTGTTATCGAGGGAGTACAGCGAAGATTTACCAGGCTGATTCCTGGGATGGCAGATCTGTCATATGAGGAGAGGTTAAGTTGGTTAGGATTATATTCATTCGCATTTAGAGGAGTGAGAAGGAATTGCATCAAAAGTTATAAAATTCAGCATGTTTTGACAGAGTAGAATGAGAAAGAATGTTCCCAATCGTGGGGGAGTCCAGAACTAGGGGCTGTAGTTTGAAGATAAGGGGTAAACATTTTCGAACTGAGGTGAGGAGAAACTTCTTCACCCAGAGGGTGGTGAATGCATTGAATTCACGACTAAAATGGCCAAAATGTTGTCTGATTTCAAGAAATTAGATACAACTCTTGGGGCTAAAGGGATGAGGGGATATGGGAGGAAGGGGGAATCAGGATATTGAATTTGATAATCAGCCATGTTCAAGATAAATGGCGGAGCAGGTTCGAAGGGCCAAATGGCCTATTCCAGCTTCTAGTTTCCATGTTTCTATATTTCTATGTAATGCCTCCATCATCAATCATGAAATTAATTTGAAATGCCTCTTCCGGAAGTTTATTAATGTTTTCTCCTCATGTGTGGCAGTCCCCCCTCAGTATCGACAATGCTCCTCAATGTTGTGTCATCTCCAAATGTGGAAATTCTGTTGTTGGTTTCATCAACATTTCACTGTCCCCCAGTTAGTTTGTCATTGTGAATATTGTTCATGTTGTTAATATGAATAGGGAACAACAATGTTCCAGCATTGTTCTTGTGGGAGCCGCTTTCCACTTCCTGCCAATCTGAATGGCTACGCTTTACCCCGACTCCCAGTTTCCTGTCTTGCAGTCAGCACTTTGCCAGAGGAATATACCATGTAGAACGTCGAGCAATATGTCTGATTGTTAGCTGGAGGAATGGAGATAAGAGATATGGGAACAGCAGAAACACATGGGATGATGACTATTGATCATTGAATGAACTGGATGGGCTGTACAACTTGTTTCAGGATGTTTGCTCACACTCCATTTTCTGAATCTAGTACAAGAGAGATGGTTCAAAGTCCCCTTTCCCAATGCTGTTTGTTCTCCCCAGGTTGATGATTCAGCAATTGTCTCCATGTTCCTGCTTTCCAGGAGTTTTCAAATGATCGACATTCTAAATTCCTCACAAAGCTTTCACATTCCCGGAAAAGGCAGTTTTCAGACTATTTTTATTGTCAGTTCTCAACAACTGTAATCATCATCTCGACGCAGCTTTTTCGATTTTTCTGCTTCTCACTGAATCAGTTGTTTCAATTCCTTTCAAACTCACAGTATTTATTTCTCTGTGGTGAGAAGTGCAAACTGTGTCATCTGAATCTTTGCCTTTGAGTTGTCTGAATGCATTCAGTATAACCAATTAAACTGGTGGCACATTGGCACAGTGGTTAGCATTGCTGCCTCATAGCAGCAGGGACGCAGGTTTGGTTTCAGCCTTGGGTGACTGTCTGTGCGGAGTTTGCACAATTTCCATGTATCTGTGTGGGTTTCCTCCAGGTGCCCCACTGTCCTCCCACAGACCAAAGGCAGCTTAGATGGATTGGTCATGCTAAATTGCCTCTAAGTGTCTCAGGATGTGAAGATTAGAAGGATGAGCGGGCTAAATGTGTGGGGTTTCAGTGATTCTGATTCTCATTTTCAAAGCCCTTTGGATATGTTTATTCACCAGGGGTTGAGCTGGATAGGAACAATATCTTTGTGACCAACTCTTTCTTTAAATTTTCCAGCTTTCTTCCCATCATTTAATGAAATTCCGGATGACTGTAAAGGGATATTTTACAGTATTCATCACCTCCTCTCTGAACTTCCTCTGTGTGACTGCGTAAATAAATGTGTTGGTGCAGGAACTGGATAACTGAAGCATTGATCCCACCATATCTGTTACAAGACCATCAGTTGTCCAATAATTATACATCCCACTAATCCGCTGAGTCGATAGAAATATGACACGTGTCATCCATAACAGGATAAAACTGCCCGATATGGTGAAGAGTAAAATGATGGATCTTCTTCGATTCCTCATTTCTGGATCATTCTGCTCCTTCCTGTTTCGCTGTCCCCTCAGTTTCCTGCGGACTGCACTGGCCAGCAGGATGTGCCTGACAGTGAGAGTATTGAGCAGCAGTAGCAACACGAAGGGGAGCACTGGAGTTAAAATGCGGTCCGTCCAGCCAAAGATTTTCCATGTAAGAAAAGTACTGAACCTGTATGATACCCTGCAGTAATAGGGTTCATACTTAAAAACTATTGGGATTTTGGATAATAAACACAGTAAACTCACCGTTGTGATAACGATGGCTGCTGTTTTCTCAGTGCAGTATTTCATCTTCAGTTTCTGGAAGCAAATGGCCACCATTCGGTCAAAGGTGAAGGCGACTGTGAGCCAGACAGAGCTGCTAACAACTGCGGAAGTGAGGCCGTCCCTGAAACCACAGAAATTTAGTTCGGAACTGAGTTGAAAGTACAGATTGAAGGGCCTAATTTTCTCCAAAATGACCTGAATAATGACAACCAGCAGATCGGCTACAGCCATTGCCACCAGGTACCGAGTGACACCTCTGGAAAGACCGCACCTCCCTCGAGATAGAGTCATAATTGCGACCAAGTTAGCTGTAAGTTTAAAACAGATGGTAAAACAAAGTTGTCCAGTGAGAAGCAACAAAGATATGAAAAGCAAATAGAGTAAATGTTCGAATTTACATTTTTACAACTTTTCTTTTTATCCGTACATGAGATGTGGGTGTCGCTGGCTGGGTCAGCATTTACTGCCCAAAACTGAGTGTATTTGAGAGTCAACCACATTTCTGTGGCTCTGGAGTCATATGCAGGCCAGAAAAGGGGAGGATGACAGATTTCCTTCCCTGAAGACAACAGTGAACCAGACAGGTTTTATCCACCAATCAACTATGGTTTTGTGGTCAACAACAGACCTTTAATTCCAGATTGTTGTTGAATTCAAATATCACCATCTGCAATGGTGAGAATTGAACCCGGGTACCCAGAACATTCCCTTAGGTTTCTGGACGACTAGTCCAGAATATGCAACCTCACATGAAACAAAGAGCCTGTTACTCAATGGGTCAGCAGATAAGTTTCTCATTGAACAAGGAGAATGTCTTTAGTGCAGAAATATAGTAGCTGAGATCAGGTTAAATTCATCGACACAGACTCACTGGTGAGACCAGCGGGGTTTCCGTATTTAGTTTCAGCTCCTTGGATTGGAGATTGGATCTGGTTCACTGTTGAATCAGTTGAATAACCTACAGAAGCTCTGAATTTGGGCTGTAATAGTGAGTACATGGATCATTCATGAATCCATTAATGGGGTCACAGCTCATTACTTGCCAATTTTTTCAGAGCATTCCGGGAAGGTGGAAAATGGTGCAGCAAATAATTTACATTCTGTTCACCACAGAACACACCCTCACAATCAACCCCAACAAAACAGCGACACAACACTGAGATTCTCCTTGTATTTGTTAGCTGGCTCTCAGTGGCAGCACACATACAATTGAGGCTGGGAATTGTGGTTTGAGTGGAGGAGGAGGTGGCTCTCAGAGACAAGGTGAGCTGTAGAAGGCATGCTGGGAGAGAACTACTATGATGTGAGTGTACCTTTCAGATATGTTTTTTTAAAATCATGATCTCTGCAGCTCCCACAGTCAGTGTTTCACAGCTCAGCCTTAGCTGATGTAATTATGGCACCGGTTTGATTGGAGATGTCATTTTACTGTGAATTAAACCGGGGTTTGTTTATTTTTTACTGGGATGTTTATGACTCTGCATTTTTAGGGGAAAAGCTGGTTGGCAGGTCAGGTGATGGGAGTTTTTTTTCATTTTCAGTTTGGAGCTGCAGTTTGGGTTATAGTTTAGAAGGGAGTGGACATCCGACTGAAAGCAGCCTCTCTCTTTCTCTCTCTCTCTCCCTGGTTTTGGGAAATTCTACTGTTTAGCTGAAAGCTTTTCTGAAGTAGAAATTCTGCTTTTGGTGGCTTGACCCGAGCGTCTCCCTGGTCAGGGAAGCAGTTCTGACTTCAAGCTGTTCTGAGTCTATCAAGAGAACTGCAGGCTTCATCTGAAGATCTCAGGTCCAGTATCACGTGAGCATGAGTCTTTGCTGCATTACACCTGGGAAATGGGTCGTTTGTCTTCGGGGTTAGTTTGATTGGAACACATTAGGTACATTTGTTCAGGGTGATAAATTATCGTGGTTGTTTTCATAGAATCATAGAATCGCTGCAGTGCAGAAGGAGGCCATTGGGCCCATCGAGTCTGCACTGACCACAATCCCACCCAGGACCTATCCCCATCACCCCACATATTTAAATTGCTCATCTCCCTGACACTAAGGGGCAATTTATCATGGCCAATCAACCTAACCCACACAACTTTGGACTGTGGGAAGAAACCCAGACAGACACGGGGAGAATGTGCATGCTCCACACAGACAGTAACCCTAGTTGGGAATTGAACCCAGGTCCCTGGCACTGTGAGGCAACAATGCTAACCACTGTGCCACCGTGCCACCCAGTGAATTCAGGGCTACGACAGGGGGAATGTCAGGGCACGATAGACTAGATGGAGACGTCACAACAGTGGTTACATTTCAAAGGTACTTTATCGCATGCAAAGAGCTTTAGGATGAACTAAATTTGAGAAAGACATTGTATAAATGCACGTTCTTTCTGAACCAAAATTCTTTGGCAAGACATAGCAAACAATTCAAAGACATCGGGA